>NC_134483.1:536642495-536808270 GCF_040206685.1 Ascaphus truei
CATCTGCTTAAAGAAGCATATGAATAGCACTGGATAATCATGGACACATGATACATAAAGCTTGGCCCCCTGCAGACGCACTTACTAGAATTCCCTCCTACTGTCTCTGTACGTTCTCCCTACCTACCAATTAGATTGTAAGCTCCTCGGAGCAGGGACTCCTTCCTTAATGTTACTTTTACAGTATGTCTGAAGCACTTATTCCCATGATCTGTTATTTATATTATTTGTTATTTATATGACATGTATTACTACTGTGAAGCGCTATGTACATTTATGGTGCTATATAAATAAAGACATACAATACAATATATATATATATCTTTTAATGATACTGTAGATTATAATAAAACAGCCACACATGGGGCAACTGTTTCAAGAAGACTACAATATCTATGCTGAGGAAATATTTAGACAATTACATGGCAGGTCAAGCGTTAATATGTAATGGTTTGATATGGAAACAATGGGGGTTTTCATTGCATTAAACTCCTATTGCACCTTCAGGAATAACCCCCAATAAAGCACCGTGCATCTCCCACTGAGCCCAGGGAGGCCAATCTTCTCAATAGGTTCCATCGTGAAACTATTGTTTCATTGCCTTAACCCGTTTTTATGTTTTCCATCATATTTGACGTGTGCTCATTTGCATATCATTTCCCAGAATCCCTGGCTGCAGTGGAAGCGCTCTATGCTAGGAGATAATGGGGAAAGGCAGGGCTGCAGACCTGTCTGAGCCGTGTGAATGAGCTCACACATGATATGTTTATTTGCTGTACACAGT
The DNA here is from genome assembly GCF_040206685.1 of Ascaphus truei. Taxonomy (NCBI): domain Eukaryota; kingdom Metazoa; phylum Chordata; class Amphibia; order Anura; family Ascaphidae; genus Ascaphus; species Ascaphus truei. The sequence continues at coordinate 536,643,280 of NC_134483.1, forward strand.
ACAGGGGAGGGTTCTTGTCGCTTTTTTTTACTCACCGTAACGTCTATAATGTGGGCCTGAAACCTCCCAGCGTCACATTGCAAAACCAGTAAACCTATTCTCACACTGATGAGACCCACAAAGGTGAGGCAACTATCTGTGAGTAGGTTACTGGCTCTGCACTTCTTTAACCCAGCCTGTGTTGAAAAGCTGTATAATGCGGCAGGCATATGCTTATAGGGATCTATGTTAAAATGAACATGAAGCAAAAAGGTAGCACAGTGTGTGCTCATTTGTATGTCATTTCCCAGAATCCCTGGCTGCAGTGGACGCGCTGTATGCTAAGAGATAATAGGGTAGGGCAGGGTTGCAGTCTGAGACGTGTGAATGTCCTCACATGGTATTTTTATTTGCTGTACATCATATTTAAAGGACTGTGTGAACTTTTGGGGCAAATTACAGTACATTCCATTACAGTTGGGGATATAAATTATTGTGTGTGGGTCTCATAGTTTCCCCTCATGATTTTCTAAATATCAAATTGATTACTAATAGTGTGGATTCTATCATTTCTATTCATTTACATACAGTTAGGTCCGGAAATAATTGGACACTGACACAAGTTTCATAATTTTGGCTCTGTACTCCATCACAATGGATTTGAAATGAAACAACCGAGATGCAATAGAAGTGCAGACTTTCAGCTTTAATTCAAGGGGTTGAACAAAAATATCGTATGAAACGTTTCGGAATTGCAACCATTTTCATACACAGTCTCCTTATTTCAGGGGCTCAAATGTAATTGGACAAATTAACACAATCATAAATAAAATGTTCATTTTTAATACTTTGTCGAGAATCCTTTGCAGGCAATGACTGCTTGAAGTCTGGAATGCATGGACATCACCAAACGCTGGGTTTCCTCCTTTGTGATGCTTTGCCAGGCCTTTACTGCAGCTGTCTTCAGTTGTGGTTTGTTCGTGGGTCTTTCTGCCTTAAGTTTTGTCTTCAGCAAGTGAAATCGATCGGGTTGAGATCAGGTGATTGACTCGGCCATTGCAGAATATTCCACTTCTTTGCCTTAAATAACTCCTGGGTTGCTTTCGCAGTATGTTTTGGGTCATTGTCCATCTGTAAAGTGAAGCGCCGTCCAATCAACTTCGTTGAATTTGGCTGAATCTGAGCAGACAATATATCCCTATACACTTCAGAATTCATCCAGCTGCTTCTGTCTTCTGTCACATAATCAATAAACACTAGTGACCCAGTGCCATTGTAAGCCATACATGCCCATGCCATCGCACTGCCTCCACCGTGTTTTACAGATGATATGGTAGGCTTCGGATCATGAGCCGTTCCAAGCCTTCTCCATAGTTTTTTCTTCCCATCATTCTGGAACAGGTTGATTTGGCAAAGTCTAATCTGGCCTTTCTATTCTTGAGGCTTATGAATGGTTTGCACCTTGTGGTGAACCCTCTGTATTTGCTCTTGTGATGTCTTCTCTTTATGGTAGACTTGGATAATGATATGCCTACCTCCTGGAGAGTGTTTTTCACTTGGCTGGATGTTGTGAAGGGGTTTTTCTTTACCATGGAAAGGATCCTACGATCATCCACCACTGTTGTCTTCCGTGGACGTCCAGGCCTTTTTGTGTTGCAGAGCTCACCAGTGCGTTCTTTTTTTCTCAGAATGTACCAAACTGTTGATTTGGCCACTCCTAATGTTCCTGCTATCTCTCTGATGGATTTTCTTTTTTTTTTGCAGCCTAAGGATGCCGTTTCACTTGCATTGAGAGCACCTTTGACCGTATGTTGTGGGTTCACAGCAACAGCTTCCAAATGCGAATGCCACACCTGGAATCAACTCCAGACCTTTTACCTGCTTAATTGATGATGAAATAAGAAGGAATAGCCCACACCTGTCCATGAAACAGCTTTTGGGTCAATTGTCCAATTACTTTTGGTCCCTTGAAAAAGAGGGGGCTACATATTAAAGAGATGTAATTTCTAAACCCTTCCTCCAATTTGGTTGTGAATACCCTCAAATTAAAGCTGAAAGACTGCACTTTAAGCCCATATTCAATATTTAACTGTAACTTGAATTTATTTTGGTACACAGCCGAAATAACAAAATCAGTGTCCAATTATTTCCGGACCTAACTGTACACACATAGATACATACAGGTACTATGCAAACTTGTACTTATTTTAAGGAGGTTAATGTCAATTACTTTTTGAACCCGAGTAGCTATCATAGTAGAACTTGGATCAATAATGTCCCTTAGGGATAATATTTGAGATTAGTAAGAAATAGTTCTCAAAATTACAGCTAATACAAATCCCACGTTGTGAGCACATTCACATCTCAGACAGCTCTGCAACCCTGCCCTGTCCCCATTAGCTCTTAGAATACAGCGCTGCCCAGGGCTTCTGGGTAATGACATGCAAATGAGAAAATGCCTCATAATTAAACACCCTGATGAAGTTTATACCTGATGTTTATTAGTGAGGGATATGATCCGTTGCTTGTTCAGTCAGCGCAGGATAGAGCAAACAGGAAATGGATACCCGCTCAACCTAAAGAATGGAGTATAAGTTTAGGGTCGGTGCACTATGGGAATATCAGTAGAGCTAGGGAGAAGAAGGCCGGTCAGACAGATATCTCCTGGGAGAGGAGATGACAGGACAGGCCCAGGTGCTCTCATACATCTAAACAATAGCAATAGTACATTCAATAGGTTGGCTGAATTGCAGTTGGCATATACTAGGTTAAATCGAATAATGGTAGCCCTAGAGAGTAAGCAGCTCTCCCCTGCATGTTATGGATGGATAAGTGGACAAAGAATAAAACCAATATTTAATGAAGCAATGGAATACAGTATAGTGGGGACAGACGGCTTTGAACAACGACGTGGAATAAAAAGTATAAACAATCAGTCTATACTCGTCAACCGTAGGATAGGAAATCACATACAGCGTGTGCCTGTGGACCACTGGTAGCTAATGAACTGTGATGATACCACAAATATGCCGTCTAGTTTTACAGCGTTAGAGCAGGTGGATAATCCGCCGAATATCTTTTTTTCCCCCTCACGATACTTTTGCAACGTTTTATCAGTTGTGTTATCAGTCTTCACAAGAACAAGGATCTGGCTAATATTGTGCCCAAGATATTTTTCAAAGGTCAAGAAGAAAAATGGATTGTATAATGTTAAAAGAATGTTCTAGGAATAGAATGTAAATGTCACATGAATTATACTGTCCTAATGGGCCTGTCTCTAATTGCTCTTTAATTCGGCTCTGTATATTTTATGGCACAAAATTGGGAACGTTTTTTTAATTAGAGGATCAGCAAAACCTAATCCCAGCCGTCAGTTTCCAGGTTATTTGTGGTACATCGGAAGAAGAGAGCTGTGAGTAATCAGGAGCTGATGTACAACTATAACCCATAAATATAACCGTCACAATCCCCAAGAAACCAGCAAAACACTTTTTGATGGTACATTTAACATCCCTGGTTTTTTTTAAATGTAGGAAATATACTGTGTATCTTTAATTTCAGCTACAAGATACATTAATATCGGTTAGTCGTATAACTGTTATAATAAATCATAGTTTACTGAAGGTTTCTATGATATAATTCTTCTATTAGTATACATTTTTCAGGTTGTGTTTTTTGTTTTTAAATCTGTATTTAAGAACGAATAATACCAAAGAGAGAATGAAGCACGAAACTGTCTGGTAACAGATAATGAGATAGAAAGTGGTCAACAAAGGTTTTTCATTAAAGTACAATCGTTAATTATAAATGTTATTCATTAAAGCTGCAGTTCAGGCTCCCGTTTTTTTTTTTTTAGTTTTTTTTTTAACTTCAATAGTTTTTTCTGGGCAATCTCTACTTACCTAAAAAAAAACTGCATAGCTAACGGTTAATTCGTTCTCCGTCTATTGATCGGCAAAGTTTGGCGACATCTTTAAATATGGGGAATGTAAATCGTTGCTATAGGAACAAGCATGCTTGTTAAAATAGAATACAAGATAATTGGTCTTTCAAAGTTGTTTTTTTTAAAACAGAAAATGCTAAAAGTATTTTTTCTTACTACAGAACTGATTTATTAAAAAAAACACACATGCAGGATATTGCCTGAACTGCAGCTTTCATAGCTATTATTATTATTATTATTATTATTATTATCATCATCGTTTATTTGTGAAGCGCCAGCATATTCTGCAGCGCGTTACATCCTGTCGCGGTCACGGAGGCAGTAAATATTGATACATCTGTACATACAGGTGAGAACAAACCAGCACAAACAGATACAGAAGTAATAGAGGTCCTGATCCTGGGAGCTTACACTCTAGAGGGAATGAGAGACAATGTTGAAACAAGAAGGTGAGGTGCTGTGGGGGGTGGGGGGTGGAAGGAGGTAGGTGGGTGAGATGTTACATAGGGTGGAGATTGGTCCTGCCACACAGCTGGCCCCAAAGGGGCTGGAGGGAGATTTCTTCAGTACCATTGTCTATTGCTCCATTAACTAACCACTCCTCAAATCAGCCAGTGACACATACAGAAACATTGCTTGATGCAAAGAGATAAATGTTGAAAATGCCTTTCCCAGCTCAATGTAGCAGCAAACGTGCCTCTTTTTATTGTTGGATTACTTCCAGCAGAAGCACAGCATGGACTCCTTCCTACTGCCACATTATTATAGAGAGTGTAAGGCTTGCTGACCCAATATAAGGTGCCATATATTTGCTATTGTCACTCGCCCATCTGTATTAACTGGGACAATATGTTGTTATCTAGGAGAAAGCCCCATCCCTTATCTGCTGATCAGAAGTGCGGTTGATGAGTGTGTGGTTCTCACCTAACATAGTGATTGCTGCATTGATAAAGACTAATCCAGGAGCTGTTATCTATAAAGAGGCAATGTTTTGGCCATTTTTTTGCAATTAGTTTTTTTTTTACATAGAATTGAAGCAGGGGGTCTCCAGAGCTGAACCTCATTAATTTCAGCTCCGAGGACCCCCTGCTTCCCAAGATACATACCTCAGTTGGGAGTTCCGGCAGCCCCTCGGCTAGCAGGGGTCACATAATGGCCTTTTAAAGCTCCCATGCCCTGCAGGCCAATAGAAAGCTGTGACATCATCAGGTGCGGCTTCCTATTAGCCAATGTGATGCGGAGCTTTAAACTTTGCCAATATACCTGTACCCCGTACGGAGGTAAGTATCTCTGGATGCAGGGGGTCCCCAGAGCTGAAGTTAATGGGGTTCAACTCCAGAGACCCCCTGCTTCAATCATGTGTTCAAAAAAAAAGTAATACAGTACATGTAGCACCCTGCTAAAAATTCTCCTCTGACCTGCATGTCAGCCCTGGTAGCTGCAGGCAGTGCCTTGGTTAATGTCTCACAAGGCTAAACATGTGAGGCAGTTACTATTAGATTTCTCTAAATGTTGCACTTCCAGGCCCTCTGATTTTCTGGAAGCTGCTAGTGTCACCTGCCTATAGTGTGAAGGAGAGTGAGCACCACGGACTCATAGCAGCGGGGGCTGAAATCTTTAAGTTCCAAGACTCAGGAAAACCTGTCCTGTTGCTGTACCTATTTTTGTTGTGCTAAATAAACTTCATTTACAAAGATCCTGGCGCCCTCTCTTGGCTATTAACTCCTTTACATAAGCTGGCACGAAACTCACCATCAACCCTGAGGCTGCGGCCAGGCAGGGAGCGAGGGTGCTGGCGTTCGAGTGCCGTGACATCATGTGCTCTACTTGGGCGTGCTTTTCCTGGCCAGCTAGTTGCGCGCTTGTGGGGGCGTGTCGTGGAGGGCGCGGCCATAACATCACAGAGCTGGTTCGCCTCATTGGGCGAGCGGCTCATGTGACGCGCCAAGGGAACCTAAATATGGAAAAAGGGCACGGACAAACTGTGTCACAAGGCATTATGGGTCATATTTAATAAAAAAGAGCTCCATAAGTGCTCAACTCCAGTGCTCAAGGCCCCCCAACTGATCGGGTTTGCAGAATACCCCTTCTTCAGCACCGGTGCTGTATGCAGTGGCTTTGTCAGAGATATTTCAGGGTGCCAGGGACTATTTAGTCTTTTATTACATTAAGACCAACTTCTCCCAAATGAAATGTTCCCAGGCTCTCTCATGATAAGGGATGTCACGGGAGACCAATGCTTTTAACACCTTAATACTCGGGTCCTTTGACTGAGCAAAGCAGAAGATAAAATAAATTGTAATTTATTTACACAATGAACACACATAGCTTGATTTACAAAATATTACGAAAATACACTTGCTAGTTACGATGTTGAAGGTGGTTACAGGAAAGATCTTAGATGGAACTCTTTACCGCATGATGAATCTTAGATGGATCTTAGGTGAATCTCAGATGGAACTGTTTCCTAAGGGGCTGCACAGATTTTTAAATCCTCCAAATCCCTATCTGTACAGTCTGCAGCCAACCGCTGCGTGAGAACTAAATAACCCACCTATTGTCAGGTTTTGCCGGTCTCTAACAGAACCTGGCAGAGAGCTTCAGTATAGCAACTGAGCATGTGCGAACCGCCATCTTCCCCCACTTGTCATGCGAGACCCCCTGCCGGCTCAGTGCCGGAGAGTCTGGACCGAGTAGTCATTTGCCAGGATGGCTTATTGAACTTCTCTTCCGTTTCTCCTCCTTGCTACCAAATGGTTAACACCTCCATATCCTTGCTAGCCCATGGTTAACACCTTCATCCTGGATTGCCTTTGAAGCTGATTCTTTAAAGCTCAGAGGCGGATTAGCTTCCCCTGCTTCCTATGCAAATGGATTTTTATCTATACTAAATGCCTTCCTCTGAACAGTATTGGAATAAAACTATAAACTTTGGGTATTGTTAAAAACCATTTTCTTTTCCCCTTATACAGAAAAACATTGTTACAATAACACATACCTTTAAAACAGGATATGATTCTAGCCCCCTTAACCCTGGTGGGAGACACACAGATGGTCCCAATACAATTACAGTATTACAGCCCTCACTGGGTTGCTGAGCTGACAGCCTGCACTTTTTAACTTAAAAAACCCTATAACTCTCTTCACCTTATATCTGGTGAGAGAGGTACAGAACCCTTCACTGGGTTCTGGGATTTGGGCATACCCCGGGGCCTGTAGTGTAACCCAGTAATGTAACCCAGTAATGTAACCCAGTAAGCCCGGTCTTGCTGCCCTGGTTTGTGCTGAAGTAGGGAGATTTGGCGGTGAGCCGCAAACTGCTTTCTAGGGAGGATTTTATCCGGTGGTCTGTGTTCCTCATGTCCTCAGGAGCCTGGGGAGATTCCTGAGTGCATGTTTTGGGGTAACCCGCAACATTGGCCCCCTACTACCCCAACACACCCTGACAACATTTTACCGTAAAATCATCCCTGAAACTCACGCCCTGCACATCTCCGCTGGTTAGCACTCCTGGAACAGTAAAAACTCACACATATCTTTATTACACATGCAGTTAGATGCCACAATTGGGTTGAAGAGCTGACACTCACAATTCCACAATAGGGCTCAGGGGCACCAAGCCGGGCCAAATACCTTTATTAATGGCCTGGGTACACCTTCACCGTCACAGCATCTAAAGTCAACCCCCTGTACACCACACAAGTACCAGTGTGCTACCCACATTTACTAATCAGTCTAACTCTTCAGCCATACGTTTTGAAGTGAGACTTCTTTAGTGGCACCAAGGGAATTTTGATGGGGCAAAATTCATTGATGGTAACAAAAAAGTGTAACGGTAGTGACGTCATGCCTTGGTAATGGTTGTGCATGCGCAGAAGCAGCCGTCGGGTGCCGCGTATGCGCATAGGCGGCGGTACAAACACACGTACACACACACACACCCACCACTGTTATTAGAGGAATTCCCAGTGAGTATAAATATAGAAGTGAAAATAGCAACATTTTTAGAAATGTACCCCAAATAAACCAGGGGGTGTGTGCCGAGCACGTGCGTTCTAAGTCAAACTTCACTGAAATTGTGTTTTGATTTTTGTGATTTACATTGAACGAAAGACTTTTGAGAGTAACGGCATTTAGATGCTTTACAATCCAAAATATATGTATCTTGCTTTAGCTATCAGAAGTCAATTATATCATATATTATTCCAAGTGTTTGTATGCAAATTTCAAGACAAAAAATAAATAAAATAAATTATACTCTCAAATCTCTTTCATGGAATTATAAACATCACCATCACAAATACAATTTCCGTGACAAAACACAAAGAAGTTTCACTTACAATGCGCGTGCCCAGCACACACAACTTTTTTGAATTGTTAGAGTATCTATCACAAAAGGTCTATTACACATAACTACATCTGAATACAATTGAATTTACCTACTACAGGCTTACAGTACTTTGTGTTTTTAGGATATTACGCGGATGTCCAGTACGGACATGAATTAGATGGCCCTGCCTATTAATTGGGCCAGCTCTTTAATAGCTCCCTGTGCTGGTTGCAAATCGCGTTGAAGATAGAGATCACATATCAGATTTTTTTTATACAACATAAAGTTTCGCTTTTAGAACTTTTTCTGATTTTGCCTTTTTTATTTTTTTTTAACCCTGTCACCTTGAAGATAGTTACTTGAAATCGGCCATTAAAGAAGCATTTCAGAAGCCTGGTATTGATTGAAATTTGAACGCTATTGCACTGAACAGGGGCTCTTAAAAGCATTTACTACGAAACCCGATTTAATGGATGCTCCCTGACATATCAATGCTAGGAAATCAGGTTACAAAAATGTCATCCGGGTCAAATTAAAAAAAAATAATGGAAGCTTGCCTTACATTTTATATGCATTTCTAAAATCTGGTTATAGTGAGCTATTTCCACTCAAGGGTTGGAATTTGCATGAATTTGTCTCTCTTGCTCCCGACATTTGTGGCTTTTCAAAGACTATTGATAGTTTTGCTGATTTAGTGGGGATATGGAATTGTTGGAAAAACTCCCTTTGCTAAAAAAAAAAAAAAAAAATCTGCTTTTTTCTCTCATTCTGGGGATTTTATTATTTTCCTGCAGATCATTAAAAGTCCCTTACTTTTTGTTTTTTAAAAGCATCAGGATTTTGGGGGAACATTTATGGACAAATTCTGCAAAACGTCAACAAATTGGTGAAATATTTCCTGACGTCCGGCCAGCTGAGCAGAGGAGTTTTGGTGCAAAGAAAACACAAAAAAAAAACAACACAGCCAGGCTCAAGATATTGTATGTTTGATTATAAAAGGTTTAACATGTTACCTGATGTACAGTATACATTAAATGTAACCCTCCCTGCCCGGCTCCGGGGGTGTTTATCTCTTAGCATAGTTTGCTCAGTGTTGGGTTCCTTGTCAGGGTGCTGGATCCGTGCACGATCAGTGTTGGTTACCTTGTCAGGGTGCTGGATCCGTGCAGGCTCAGTGTTGGTTACCTTGTCAGGGTGCTGGATCCGTGCAGGCTCAGTATTGGGCACCTTGTCAGGGTGCTGGATCCATGCAGGCTCAGTGTTGGGTACCTTGTCAGGGTGCTGGATCCGTGCAGGCTCAGTGTTGGGTACCTTGTCAGGGTGCTGGACCCGTGCAGGATCAGTGTTGGGCACCTTGTCAGGGTGCTGGACCCGTGCAGGCTCAGTGTTGGTTACCTTGTCAGGGTGCTGGATCCGTGCAGGCTCAGTGTTGGACACCTTGTCAGGGTGCTGTATCCGTGCAGGCTCAGTGTTGGGCACCTTGTCAGGGTGCTGGACCCGTGCAGGCTCAGTGTTGGTTACCTTGTCAGGGTGCTGGACCCGTGCAGGCTCAGTGTTGGACACCTTGTCAGGGTGCTGTATCCGTGCAGGCTCAGTGTTGGGTTCCTTGTCAGGGTGCTGGATCCGTGCAGGCTCAGTGTTGGGTTCCTTGTCAGGTTGCTGGATCCGTGCAGGCTCAGTGTTGGGTACCTTGTCAGGGTGCTGGATCCGTGCAGGCTCAGTGTTGGTTACCTTGTCAGGGTGCTGGATCCGTGCAGGCTCAGTGTTGGTTACCTTGTCAGGGTGCTGTATCCGTGCAGGCTCAGTGTTGGGTTCCTTGTCAGGTTGCTGGATCCGTGCAGACTCAGTGTTGGGTTCCTTGTCAGGGTGCTGGATCCGTGCAGGCTCAGTGTTGGGTTCCTTGTCAGGGTGCTGGATCCGTGCAGGCTCAGTGTTGGGTACCTTGTCAGGGTGCTGGATCCGTGCAGGCTCAGTGTTGGGCACCTTGTCAGGGTCCTGGACCCGTGCAGGCTCAGTGTTGGTTACCTTGTCAGGGTGCTGGACCCGTGCAGGCTCAGTGTTGGTTACCTTGTCAGGGTGCTGGACCTGTGCAGGCTCAGTGTTGGACACCTTGTCAGGGTGCTGGATCCGTGCAGGCTCAGTGTTGGGTACCTTGTCAGGTTGCTGGATCCATGCAGGCGCAGTGTTGGGTACCTTGTCAGGGTGCTGGACCCGTGCAGGCTCAGTGTTGGACACCTTGTCAGGGTGCTGGATCTGTGCAGGATCAGTGTTGGTTACCTTGTCAGGGTGCTGGATCCGTGCAGGCTCAGTGTTGGACACCTTGTCAGGGTGCTGGATCTGTGCAGGATCAGTGTTGGTTACCTTGTCAGGGTGCTGGATCCGTGCAGGCTCAGTGTTGGACACCTTGTCAGGGTGCTGTATCCGTGCAGGCTCAGTGTTGGGTTCCTTGTCAGGGTGCTGGACCCGTGCAGGCTCAGTGTTGGGTACCTTGTCAGGGTCCTGGACCCGTGCAGGCTCAGTGTTGGTTACCTTGTCAGGGTGCTGGACCCGTGCAGGCTCAGTGTTGGTTACCTTGTCAGGGTGCTGGACCTGTGCAGGCTCAGTGTTGGACACCTTGTCAGGGTGCTGGATCCGTGCAGGCTCAGTGTTGGTTACCTTGTCAGGGTGCTGGATCCGTGCAGGCTCAGTGTTGGTTACCTTGTCAGGGTGCTGGATCCGTGCAGGCTCAGTGTTGGTTACCTTGTCAGGTTGCTGGATCCATGCAGGCTCAGTGTTGGGTACCTTGTCAGGGTGCTGGACCCGTGCAGGCTCAGTGTTGGACACCTTGTCAGGGTGCTGGATCTGTGCAGGATCAGTGTTGGTTACCTTGTCAGGGTGCTGGATCCGTGCAGGCTCAGTGTTGGTTACCTTGTCAGGGTGCTGGACCCGTGCAGGCTCAGTGTTGGACACCTTGTCAGGGTGCTGGATCCGTGCAGGCTCAGTGTTGGGTACCTTGTCATGGTGCTGGTTCCGTGCAGGCTCAGTGTTGGGTACCTTGTCAGGGTGCTGGATCCGTGTAGGCTCAGTGTTGGGTTTCTTGTCAGGGTGCTGGATCCGTGCAGGATCAGTGTTGGTTACCTTGTCAGGGTGCTGGACCCGTGCAGGCTCAGTGTTGGGTTCCTTGTCAGGGTGCTGGATCCGTGCAGGCTCAGTGTTGGGCACCTTGTCAGGGTGCTGGACCCGTGCAGGATCAGTGTTGGTTACCTTGTCAGGGTGCTGGACCCGTGCAAGCTCAGTGTTGGTTACCTTGTCAGGGTGCTGGATCCGTGCAGGCTCAGTGTTGGTTACCTTGTCAGGGTGCTGGATCCGTGCAGGCTCAGTGTTGGTACCTTGTCACAGTGCTGGATCCGTGCAAGCTCAGTGTTGGGTTCCTTGTCAGGGTGCTGGACCCGGTGCAGGCTCAGTGTTGGGTACCTTGTCAGGGTGCTGGACCCGTGAAGGCTCAGTGTTGGGTTCCTTGTCAGGGTGCTGGATCCGTGCAGGCTCAGTGTTGGTTACCTTGTCAGGATGCAGGATCCGTGCAGGCTCAGTGTTGGTTACCTTGTCAGGGTGCTGGATCCGTGCAGGCTCAGTGTTGGACACCTTGTCAGGGTGCTGGATCCGTGCAGGCTCAGTCTTGGGCACCTTGTCAGGGTGCTGGATCCGTGCAGGCTCAGTGTTGGGCACCTTGTCAGGGTGCTGGATCCGTGCAGACTCAGTGTTGGGCACCTTGTCAGGGTGCTGGATCCGTGCAGGCTCAGTGTTGGGTACCTTGTCAGGGTGCTGAATCCGTGCAGGCTCAGTGTCAGGGTGCTGGACATGTGCAGGCTCAGTGTTGGGTTCCTTGTCAGGGTGCTGGATCCGTGCAGGCTCAGTGTTGGTTACCTTGTCAGGGTGCTGGATCCGTGCAGACTCAGTGTTGGGCACCTTGTCAGGGTGCTGGATCCGTGCAGGCTCAGTGTTGGGTACCTTGTCAGGGTGCTGAATCCGTGCAGGCTCAGTGTCAGGGTGCTGGACATGTGCAGGCTCAGTGTTGGGTTCCTTGTCAGGGTGCTGGACCCGTGCAGGCTCAGTGGTGGGTACCTTGTCAGGGTGCTGGATCCGTGCAGGCTCAGTGTTGGGCACCTTGTCAGGGTGCTGGATCCGTGCAGGCTCAGTGTTGGGTTCCTTGTCACGGTGCTGGATCCGTGCAGGCTCAGTGTTGGTTACCTTGTCAGGGTGCTGGATCCGTGCAGGCTCAGTGTTGGTTACCTTGTCAGGGTGCTGGACCCGTGCAGGATCAGTGTTGGGTACCTTGTCAGGGTGCTGGATCCGTGCAGTCTCAGTGTTGGGTTCCTTGTCAGGGTGCTGGATCCGTGCAGGCTCAGTGTTGGGTACCTTGTCAGGGTGCTGGATCCGTGCAGGCTCAGTGTTGGGTACCTTGTCAGGGTGCTGGACCCGTGCAGGCTCAGTATTGGGTACCTTGTCAGGGTGCTGGATCCGTGCAGGCTCAGTGTTGGGTACCTTGTCAGGGTGCTGGACCCGTGCAGGATCAGTGTTGGGCACCTTGTCAGGGTGCTGGATCCGTGCAGGCTCAGTGTTGGGTACCTTGTCAGGGTGCTGGACCCGTGCAGGCTCAGTGTTGGGTTCCTTGTCAGGGTGCTGGATCCGTGCAGGCTCAGTATTGGGTACCTTGTCAGGGTGCTGGATCCGTGCAGGCTCAGTGTTGGGCACCTTGTCAGGGTGCTGGATCCGTGCAGGCTCAGTGTTGGACACCTTGTCAGGGTGCTGGATCCGTGCAGTCTCAGTGTTGGGTTCCTTGTCAGGGTGCTGAATCCGTGCAGGCTCAGTGTCAGGGTGCTGTACCCGTGCAGGCTCAGTGTTGGGTTCCTTGTCAGGGTGCTGGATCCGTGCAGGCTCAGTGTTGGGTACCTTGTCAGGGTGCTGGATCCGTGCAGGCTCAGTGTTGGGTTCCTTGTCAGGGTGCTGGATCCGTGCAGGCTCAGTGTTGGGTACCTTGTCAGGGTGCTGAATCCGTGCAGGCTCAGTGTCAGGGTGCTGTACCCGTGCAGGCTCAGTGTTGGGTTCCTTGTCAGGGTGCTGGATCCGTGCAGGCTCAGTGTTGGGTACCTTGTCAGGGTGCTGAATCCGTGCAGGCTCAGTGTCAGGGTGCTGTACCCGTGCAGGCTCAGTGTTGGGTTCCTTGTCAGGGTGCTGGATCCGTGCAGGCTCAGTGTTGGGTTCCTTGTCAGGGTGCTGGATCCGTGCAGGCTCAGTGTTGGGTACCTTGTCAGGGTGCTGGATCCGTGCAGGCTCAGTGTTGGGTACCTTGTCAGGGTGCTGGATCCGTGCAGGCTCAGTGTCAGGGTGCTGGACATGTGCAGGCTCAGTGTTGGGTTCCTTGTCAGGGTGCTGGATCCGTGCAGGCTCAGTGTTGGTTACCTTGTCAGGGTGCTGGATCCGTGCAGGCTCAGTGTTGGGTACCTTGTCAGGGTGCTGAATCCGTGCAGGCTCAGTGTCAGGGTGCTGGATCCGTGCAGGCTCAGTGTCAGGGTGCTGGACATGTGCAGGCTCAGTGTTGGGTTCCTTGTCAGGGTGCTGGACCCGTGCAGGCTCAGTGGTGGGTACCTTGTCAGGGTGCTGGATCCGTGCAGGCTCAGTGTTGGGCACCTTGTCAGGGTGCTGGATCCGTGCAGGCTCAGTGTTGGTTACCTTGTCAGGGTGCTGGACCCGTGCAGGATCAGTGTTGGGTACCTTGTCAGGGTGCTGGACCCGTGCAGGATCAGTGTTGGTTACCTTGTCAGGGTGCTGGATCCGTGCAGGCTCAGTGTTGGGCACCTTGTCAGGGTGCTGGATCCGTGCAGGCTCAGTGTTGGGTACCTTGTCAGGTTGCTGGATCCGTGCAGGATCAGTGTTGGGTTCCTTGTCAGGGTGCTGGATCCGTGCAGGCTCAGTGTTGGGTACCTTGTCAGGGTGCTGGATCCGTGCAGGCTCAGTGTCAGGGTGCTGGACCGTGCAGGCTCAGTGTTGGGTACCTTGTCAGGGTGCTGGATCCGTGCAGGCTCAGTGTCAGGGTGCTGGATGCGTGCAGGCTGGGCGTTGGTTACCTTGTCAGGGTGCTGGATCCGTGCAGGCTCAGTGTCAGGGTGCTGGATCCGTGCAGGCTCAGTGTTGGGTACCTTGTCAGGGTGCTGGATCCGTGCAGGCTCAGTGTTGGGTACCTTGTCAGGGTGCTGGATCCGTGCAGGCTCAGTGTTGGGCACCTTGTGAGTGTGCTGGATCCGTGCAGGCTCAGTGTCAGGGTGCTGGATCCGTGCAGGCTCAGTGTCAGGGTGCTGGATCCGTGCAGGCTCAGTGTCAGGGTGCTGGATCCGTGCAGGCTCAGTGTCAGGGTGCTGGACCCGTGCAGGCTCAGTGTTGCTTAGGTTGTGGGAAATGTATGGGCTGGATAATGTTGAGTCCAGAGAGAACAACCTTTAGATTTTTTGAAAAACCACATTTGTGGTATATTTGTTAGAATATCCATATCAGTATATTGGTCATACGAAAATATAGGAGAACGAAAAGGAAAAAAAGGGGGAGCAAAGGATTAGAGGAGATGGACCTATATTAGTAATTCTAAAATGACTTCATAGCATATCTAGCTGTTTAATAAAGGTGGGGTGACGAAATGACAGTCGATTGTAATCAAATACTCACACGGCCCTGTATGAGCACATATGTGTAGAGATATCTTGCTTCCGGTGGCCACTTCTATTCCCAAATGACTGATATTGTTCAGATGAAAAGGGGGGGGGGGGTTTAGAAAAAATAATCATAAACTACTTACACGGCCATGTGTAAGTAGTTTATGATTATTTTTTCTAAACCCCCCCCCCCCCCCTTTTCATCTGAACAATATCAGTCATTTGGGAATAGAAGTGGCCACCGGAAGCAAGATATCTCTACACATATGTGCTCATACAGGGCCGTGTGAGTATTTGATTACAATCGACTGTCATTTCGTCACCCCACCTTTATTAAACAGCTAGATATGCTATGAAGTCATTTTAGAATTACTAATATAGGTCCATCTCCTCTAATCCTTTGCTCCCCCTTTTTTTCCTTTTCGTTCTCCTATACCCTGAGGGTTTGGATACCCCTCTCTGGGGTTGAGCAGAGGAACTCATCGCAAGTTACAGATTCCACTGTGAAAGACTACATCCATTGGTTTTGGGATAAGTATTTTACTTTATTCTCTACCCTGTACTAATACCCTAAGGTAAGCGCCCGGTTTTTTGTCTGCATTTCTCATACGAAAATATATCTGAAAATCAGAATCTTAGAACACGCCAGGAACATTAGGCTGGGATTGGACAAACATGTGTCATTTTAAATTGAAACATAATAGTGACCCATCTCAGCTTAAATATAAAGGCATTCAAATTGTTCCATGAGGGAGACGAGGGGGCAACAGAGTAAAAGCATTATCCAAACAGGAAAGTATGTGGATTTACAAAAAGAAAACTCTGCCCCCCTTGGGTCTCAATGAGGAGATCGATGTCCGGTCCCTCTATTGATTAGTGAATGTTTTTCTTTTGATACGTCTTCATTTTCATTGACCATTTTTACATTATATTATATTATTATTATATATAATTATATTATAAATATACATTTTATCCAATCTGTAGTAACATTGTGCTAAGAAAATAAGATTCTATACATAGCCTTATTAATATTTAAAATTAAATATAATATTCTGGTATTAACATCTGTTAATATATTAGATTATCTACATATATAATTTTTATACTCAAATGTATTCTTTTATAAATATCGACGCGGCTTTACATCATTAATGATACCTTTCATATGGTGTTGATACTGTATCTTTGATTAACTCCAGTCTGTTCATAGTTATTCACGATCTCATCCTTTTTCCAAATTATACAGTATTTAGTTCCATTTCAATTGTTATTGTTCAGCCATTACAATGTGACTAAATCATTTCTCTAGATTGCACGGGAGGGGGGAAGGAAGGGATGGGTCCTGCTTAGCTAAGGATATAAACTTCCTGCAGTGGTGCTACCTGGGATAAGGAGCTTTACATAAATAATTTCTCTTTCAGTTTTAGAGCTTGTGATTCATCCATTATCATTTTTTGTATTGTCCATATCGACTGTTTTTAGTATTTTTTTATGATTATTGTATTAAAATTGTATTGTATGCTGTATATTTTGTAACATTGTATGCTAAACGGCACATTCCTATCAGCTGTGGTTTGTGTTCTATGATTGGACAGGCAATCTCCCCTGCCGGGTCCAATCACAAACTTCCGCGGGGTATATATATAGTGTCTTATATATAGTGTCGAGTGGTGACGTCATCAGTAGCCCCCGAGGTGAGGCAAGTGTTATCGGCATTTACCGTCAGTGTGCAGTCCCTACAGTAGCGCTCTGAACTACATGAGCGCATTAACTGAGTATACTAGACCCCGACCACGCCAGGAATCGTCCTTCCCAATAAGAGGAGATCCAGGACACTCATCCGGTTGCAGTCTGCAGGAACCATCTTGTCCAACACAAGGAGGTCCAGGACGCTTACCTGGTTGCAGTCTACAGGTTCGAGAGACCGGTGTGGAGATGCTTGTAAACCTATATATTGATGTATGCATATTACCTACCTTGATGTATGACTCACCAATATAATTTACTATTTACGTCACCATGAGATGTTTGCGCTGTTTTCTTTTTCCTTTATACTAGCTTCACAGGCTGTTGAGACACCCTTTGTAATCCGCAGCATCATCTCATTTATCCTCTACACAGGTTTTATCCTTACATATAACTTTGTGTGTGAGCACTGGAAATCACTATTTTAGCACAGCATTTAGAATTTAGATTCACTTATTGTATTTAATACACTTCATTATCTGGTGCGCAGTAAAATCTTCACGTTTGTTCCCATGTTTGAAAGAAGATAGTAATGTGCCAGGGGGGATAGAGAGGTTTAAAAGGGGAGTTATGGTGGGTCTTAGCGTGCCAAAGAGGGAGCAGAGGGGATGGGAGGGAATTGTATCATGGGTTCAGGTCGTAGGGAGAGAAGATCGGAGAAGCGTGGAGACCTCATCATCAGTCACATGGGAAAATGAGCGGAGTTGGATTTAGGTGTGTGAGAGGAGGTAGGTGTTACGTGTAGAGACTGATATGACACGTCATTCCCGCTAGATTAAGCTCTCACGAGCAGGGCCCCCATTACCTCTGTGTATCTGTGTGTGCATGCCTGTCATTATCTGTATGGAACTCTGTTTATGTAATGATCACATCTCTGAACCCCCCTATTGTACCGCGCTGCGGAATATGTTGGCACTTTACAAACAAATGATAATAATAATAATAATATTAATGTGTATGTATGCTACCAAAATAGACACTTTAATGGGCCAATACAAACCTAAATTATGCGAGAAAAAAAAGAAAAACATACAGCATCTGCTCCTTAGTTTTCTGTGTAGTCAGTAAAATCATTTAAAAGTATATTTTCGAGCTTTCCGTTTCAAAGGAAGACCCCAGGGACTATGTTTTTTGAAGTTAGCTATTGACTGAAGATCTGTAGATATAGAAGACCACATTCCCAAGTGAGTAGGCCCCATCCCTTATTCATTCTTTCAGTCCTGACATTGGGTTGCTGTCTCCCAGGAGACTTATAACGTCATCCAAACTCATTTGAATACATTTTGACCATAAGTGTCTTTTAGTAAACATTTGAAAAACTCCTCATATCAAAAAATGTGACATTTCCATAAGAGTTTAGGCAAAGCATTTTTCTCTGGTTTTGCTCCAAATATTATCAGAAGCATAAAAAAAATGTCATTACATTTTAAACGAATAAGTAAATATTTTGAAAACATAATTGGATCCTGTTTCAGGATTTTAGCATAACTTTGAATCTGATCCAAATAGAAAAATGTTGAAAACAACAACATTTAGATTTAATGACAATATCTTGAACATGTTCTATCTAACAATCTAAACAGGAGCATGAAGGGATGGTATTTTTATTTGCTGGTGGAGTTACGAAGGTCTGGAAAAATGACACACCTGATCATATTGTCAGCTGCTTTATGTCTCGATGATAAACCTGACAAATATTAATATTTGAGGCAGTACCGATGGTTATTAATGCAGAAATAAAATTGTCATTGTAATTGTTCAAGAAAAATAGTATGTGTATGTGTGATACTATACCAAGGGCGCAAAAACAGTGAGGTTAACTAGTTAAATCTATATGCAGCCACAATGCTGGTTTTAACACAAAAAAAACACAGTATCTATGGAGAATGGAGCATTCAGCGCAAAAAGATAACTATAATGAATAATATTATATATGCAGTCTCTGAATGTCTCTCCGCTTTATCATCCTGGATGGCCCTCCGCCGACTCAAACTTAACATGTCAAAGACGCAGCTCTTCATACTTCCTCCCAAACCTGGCCTACTGCCCGTTTCTATATTACATCACCTGCTGTACAGACCAAAGTTTCTGAATGTCTCTCCGCTATATCATCATGGATGGCCCTCTGCCGACTTAAACGACATGTAAAAAACGGAGCTCCTCATATTTCCTCCCAAACCTGGCCCTACTGCCTCCTTCCACATTACTGTTGGAAGTACGATCATTCACCCAGTAGCACAAGCACGCTGCCTAGGGGTCACACTCAACTCCTTTCTCACATTCACAATGTAGCTAAAACCTGTTGGTTCTTTCCTCTGTTGCTCGACTGCTAAAACTCTGACAGGCCCTCATTCTCTCCCGTCTTGATTACTGTAACCTCCTGCTGTCCGGCCTTCCTGCCTCTCACCGGTCTCCCCTACAATCTATCCTAAACACTGCTGCCAGAATCACTCTACTCTTTCCTAAATCTGTCTCAGCGTCTCCCCTGCTGAAATCCGTCTCCTGGCTTCCTATCAAATCCCGCATCTCACACTCAATTCTCCTCCTCACGTTTAAAGCTTTACACTCTTCTGCCCCTCCTTACATCTCAGCCCTAATTTCTCGCTATGCACCATCCTGACTTTCTCTACCCCTTTTATATCTAAAGCCCTCTCCCACCTTAAACCATTGTCACTGACTGCCCCACACATCTGGAAAGCCCTTCTGGCGTGATGGCGGTGGAGTCGGTGCCACTGCACGGAGCCCCCTGGTAACAGAGACCCTGCGGTCTCCTCCACAACAATTAAACTGATTGTCAGGTAGAACGTGCGTGGCCTCTGTTACTCTCTTACCTTATCCTTTCGGCATCACATCTCCTCCCAGCCTCTCCCCCTGAATGGTCCCATCATTATGGCTCTGTGACGTCAAATGGTGTCGAATTGCCATTCCAATGGGACGCCACGTGATGTGACGCATTGTGCTTTGATATCATGCGGCGTCCCATTGTCATGTCAATGCAATGCCATTTGACGTAGCGGTGCCATAAGGACAGGACCATACCGGGGGAGATGCCTGGAGGAGATGCCGCCGGAGAAGGTAAGAGCCGAGGCCCAGCACATGTCACTGCACGAGCCCCGCAAAACATCCCAGCGGGTCCTGTTGGCAGCAGTATCATACACCCAGTATCACAAGCTTTTTATTCTTTGACAAATAACTATTAGATGGAAATTGACCTTAATCACTATTGATGTTTTCAGGACAATGAGTTTATTTACATAGGTGCAACAGCCATAGCAATATTTAATAGGTCTTCACTTGAGAAGTTAATTCTTAATAATAAATACACTTAACATGTCAAAAACAGAGCTCCTTCTTATATTTCCTCCCAAGCCTGGCCCTACTACCTCCTTCTAGAGTACATTACTGTTGGCAGCGCTATCATACACCCAGTATCAAAAGCACACTGCCTAGAGGTCATATTTGACTCCTCCCTCGCATTCACCTCTCACATTCACAATGTAGCTAAATCCTGAAGTTTTTCCCTCTGTAACATTGCAAAGCTACGCCCTTTCCTTTGTCTCTCTATTTATAAAATTCTGACACAGACCCTCATTCTCTCCTGTCTTGACTATTGTAACCTTCTACCATTAACATATTAATGGGTCTTTCTGAATGAGTTACAAGCTCTATGCTTTGTGACAAACGGCTTACTCCGGGGCTCCGCCGTCTGTCCGGGACTGTTAGAACACGGTCTTTTAGGGTAGGTTAAATGATGAGACGTCACGTACTGTTCCTTTAAACAGGCTATACCTGGTTTATTCAATCCCAGGCACTGGGACTGCTACAGTGTAAACAGAAAACAAAGCCAAACAAAAAGCTGCTCGTCTGAGCGATAACTTAAAACTTAGATGTCCCTGACTCAGAGTTGGAAGTGGCTTGTCCACTTCCACCAACAAAATAAGTACCTTTACAGTCTTTAGACAAACTAACAGAATGAATGAAGCGATTTGGGAAAGAGGCTTTCTCACCCCTCTGCAGTTCAGCAGCCTTCCAGGCTCTTGGGCGGGGCCCAGAGGAAACAGGAAACAGGTCTTATATACCTGAACTCTAATCAGCATGACAGGTGACAGAAAACAGGCAGCAGACAAACTGTGGAATGGAGTGCCTGTACTACGAGGCTGCCCTGTTCAGCTTAGACAGGACAGAAACTGTTCAGTATCCTGGGAGCCCTGTATATGGAGTTTATTACCAACCCCTGGTTTCTGTCACATATCCTCCCCCCCAGCTCAGACCTCGAGGGGTGAGCGACCATGGATATTAGGGAGTGCATCCTTGACAACCCGTCGGCATTGCCATGTTTGTGCCCCGACCTGTGTTCCACAGAAAATTTAAAGGGCTGTAGGCTTAGGAACCACCTGGTCACCCTAGCGTTCTTCTCCCTATTTTGACACATCCAGGTAAGGGGTGCATGATCTGTGACCAATCGGAACTTTCTCCCCAACAGATAATACTTGAGTGTCTCTACAGCCCACTTTATTGCGAGACACTCTTTCTCGACTATGGAGTAATTTTTCTCCTGGGGATTTAGTTTCCTACTTAAATAAAGGATGGGGTGCTCCTCCCCTTGAGACTCCTGGGAGAGTACCGCCCCCAGCCCTACCTCAGATGCGTCGGTTTGGACTACGAACTCTTTGGAGAAGTCAGGTGTGACCAACACTGGTTGGGCACAGAGAGCTTCTTTCAGGCTTCTAAAGGCCTGTTCGGCTTCGGGGGACCACTTTACCATTAGCGGTCCTCTTGCTTTTGTGAGGTCGGTTAGTGGGGTTGCCTTAGTTGCAAAATTGGGAATAAACCTCCTATAGTAGCCAATTAACCCCAAAAAGGTCCTTACTTGTTTTTTTGTGACTGGCCTTGGCCAATTTTGTATCGCCTCTACTTTGAGTGTTTGTGGTTTGAGTAACCCTCTACCAATAGAATACCCCAGATACTTGGCCTCCTCCAGACCAATAGTGCATTTAGCGGGGTTAGCAGTTAGTCCAGCAGACCGAACTGCGTCGAGCACAGCTTGGACCTTTGGAAGGTGGGACTGCCAATCTTCACTATGGATTACCACATCATCCAGGTAGGCGGCAGCATACCGAACATGTGGTTTTAAAATTTTATCCATCATTCTTTGGAATGTGGCGGGAGCTCCATGTAAGCCAAAAGGCAGCACCTTATATTGAAAGAGGCCGTCTGGGGTTGAGAAGGCTGTTTTTTCTTTTGCCCTTTCTGTGAGGGGAACCTGCCAGTACCCTTTTGTTAGGTCTAGGGTTGTGAGATATCGGGCTTTGCCCAGTCTCTCTACAAGTTCATCCACCCTGGGCATAGGATAAGTATCAAATTTTGACACCGCGTTTAGTTTCCGGTAGTCATTACAAAACCTTGTTGTACCGTCTGGCTTTGGGACTAAAACTATAGGGCTGTTCCACCCACTTTGGGATTCCTCAATTACGCCTAGTTTTAGCATTTTTTTAACCTCTAAACTTATAGCCTCTCTCTTGGCCTCTGGGATTCGGTACGGTTTAAGGTTAACTCGGACCCCCGGTTCAGAGACTATGTCATGTTTAATTACGTTAGTTTTACCTGGCTGTGTAGAGAAGATTTCTTTGTTCCTTCTCACTAAACTCTGGACCTCTCGTTTCTGATGCACGGACAGTGTTTCAGCTATGCTAACCTCTGGGTCAGTTTCTTGATTCTCTGACGGACCTGGGGATACTAGGGTTAACAAGACCTCTCTATCTTTCCAGGGCTTGAGTAGGTTTATATGGTAAATTTGCTCAGGTTTCCTCCTACCTGGCTGCCTTACCCTATAATTTACTTCTCCCACTCTTTCCAAGACCTCATATGGCCCATGCCATTTAGCAAGGAATTTACTCTCCACGGTGGGAACCAGAACTAGTACCCTATCACCTGGAAAAAAAATTCTGACCCTAGCACCCTTATTATACGTATTCCTTTGTGCTTCTTGAGCTTTCTCCATGTGTTCCCTCACTATGGGTAGGACTGCAGCAATGCGGTCCTGCATCTGGGCAACATGCTCTATTACACTTCTGTAAGGGGTAACTTCGTGTTCCCAAGTTTCTTTGGCTATATCCAGTAAGCCCCTTGGATGTCGGCCATACAATAGTTCAAACGGGGAGAAGCCTGTGGATGACTGGGGAACTTCCCTAATGGCAAATAACAGGTATGGTAACAAACAGTCCCAGTTTTTCCCATCCTTATCGACCGCCCGGCGTAACATGCTCTTTAAGGTTTTATTGAACCTTTCCACTAAACCATCTGTTTGTGGATGATAGACTGAGGTTCTGAGATGCTTGATTTTTAGGAGTTTACATAGCTCTTTTGTTACTTGGGACATAAATGGTGTTCCCTGGTCAGATAAGATCTCTTTAGGAATTCCGACCCGGGAAAACAGAAGTACTAACTCTTTTGCTATGTTTTTAGCAGAGGTGCTACGTAGGGGAACTGCCTCCGGATATCGGGTAGCATAATCTAATATTACCAATATATGCTGATGTCCCCTAGCAGACTTTATTAGGGGTCCTACTAGATCCATAGCAATCCGGTCAAATGGTACCTCTATTATGGGAAGGGGTACCAATGGGCTGCGGTATGCTTTGAACGGGGCGGTGATCTGACATTCTGGGCATGAGGAACAATAGTTTGTAATTTCTGCCAGAACCCCAGGCCAATAAAAGCTTCGGAGAACCTTTTCTTTTGTCTTTTCCACCCCTAGGTGTCCCCCCAATGGATGACTATGTGCGAGGTGTAATACTACGTTACGGAATGTCCGTGGTACCAACAATTGTTTAGTTGTAACTGATTTTCTTTTATCAACCCGATATACTAGGTCGTTCTCTACCTCGAAGTAGGGGTAAGCAAGTGACCTATCTGGTTGGCCATGAGTACTATTCTGGTCCCGTATATTTCCCCTTGCTACCGCTAATGTGGGGTCCTCCCACTGGGCCTTCTTAAAACTCCCAGGACTGACCTCTAGGTCAGCGAGGGTCTTATCCTGTACTGGGGTGGTAAGTGCCTGATCAACATCTTGATTTGGGGTATTCCCTACCAAAGTAGTGATGGGGAAGGGAATTTCACAGCACTCCTCCTTTTCCCCCTTCTTATTTGGGCCCTCGTCAACATCCATTTCTGAAAAAGGGAAAGGATTTGTTTCTTCTAACACTTCGCTATGGTCCGCTATTGAACTCTGGGCGCTATTCTGAGCTGGGGACCACATTTTTAGCAAATGGGGAAAGTCGGTCCCTATTAACACATCATGTGCCAGTTTGGGTACAACACCCACCTTGAAATCTAAAGAACCAAATTCTGTTTCAAAAAAAACATCAACAGTGGAATATTCATGATTATCCCCATGTATACAACAAATTGCCACTCTTTGTGAACTGTTTACCTGTTTCTTCTTAATGGGCAATAGGTATTCGGACACTAGTGTGACCATGCTCCCAGAGTCCAGAAGTGCCCGAACCCTCTTACCATTAACCTTTACAAATGCCCACAGATGGTTATTCAAGGGGTCCTCTGGGCTAGGGCCCATACATTGGGACAACAGCGAATAAGGTTCCACGCTGTTGCATTGCATGGGCTCATCATTTAGTGGGCAGATTTTTGCTGTGTGGCCCCTCTCATGACAATTTACACATTTAGCTACATAGTCTGTGTCCCACTTAGAGCCTTTTCCCGGCTCCCCATGTTGGCTATTGCCCTTAGTGTGCGAACCACTGTTGCTGGAGCGGCGTGAAGGTGGTCGCCGCTCTTCAGCGCCCCTTAACCCCGGTACCCTTTTACCGTCTCTGGAAGAGTCCTGGAACCTCGGGTAGTGGGGTTGCTCCACGACTGTGGGTTGCGGGTGCTCTTCTGCTGCACTGTACCTTTCTACAAGGGCCACAAGCTCATCCGCATTGTGGGGGTCACTCCGACTGACCCAACGACGTAAGGCAGAGGGAAGTTTCCTCAAGAACTGGTCCATGACCAACCGTTCCACGATGTGGCTTGCTGAGTTGATCTCGGGTTGTAGCCACTTCCGGGCGAGGTGGATGAGGTCATACATCTGGCTTCGGGTGGCTTTATCCATCGTGAAGGACCATGCGTGAAACCTTTGGGCACGAACAGCCGTGGTTACGCCGAGGCGGGCGAGGATCTCGAACTTCAATTTTGTATAGACGTTAGCTTCGGCTGGCTCTAGATCAAAGTAAGCCTTCTGGGGTTCGCCGCTTAGGAAGGGTGCGATTAGACCAGCCCACTCAGCTTCTGGCCATCCCTCTCTCTGTGCCGTGCGTTCAAACGTGAGAAGATAGGCTTCCACATCATCCGAGGGTCCCATCTTCTGAAGGTAGTGGCTTGCCCTGGTCATTTTCGGAACTGGGGCTGCCGCTGCCAGTGGAAGGTTACTGATAGTCCCCCTCAGGATCTCGAGTTCCTGCTGTAAGCCCTGAGCGAACCGCTGTTGCTCCTCTCTCAGCAAGCGGTTTGTCTCTTGCTGGTTTGCATTCGCGTTTTGCAGGGCTTCATTCGTCTGTTGCTGGTTTGCATTCGTCTGTTGCT
This sequence comes from Ascaphus truei, assembly GCF_040206685.1. Lineage (NCBI taxonomy): Eukaryota > Metazoa > Chordata > Amphibia > Anura > Ascaphidae > Ascaphus > Ascaphus truei. Next base: position 536,668,547 of record NC_134483.1, read on the forward strand.
GGTTTGCATTCGTCTGTTGCTGGTTTGCATTCGCCTGTTGCTGGTTGGCATTAATCTCTTGCTGGGCTATTAGCAGCTGTTGCTGGGCTGCATTCGTCTGCTGCTGGTTTGCATTAGTTTCTTGCTGGGCTATTAACAGCTGTTGCTGGGTTTCATTCACGTCTTTCTGGGCAGCGACATTGCGTACCAGCGCACCCACCACGTCTTCCATCTTGTTTGCAGAGGATGAAAAAAAACTTTTTTTTTTTTTTGTTTTTTTTTTCAAAGTTCTTCAACCCGCAGACCCCCTAGTGCTCTGCCCGCATTCTCCACCATATGTGACAAACGGCTTACTCCGGGGCTCCGCCGTCTGTCCGGGACTGTTAGAACACGGTCTTTTAGGGTAGGTTAAATGATGAGACGTCACGTACTGTTCCTTTAAACAGGCTATACCTGGTTTATTCAATCCCAGGCACTGGGACTGCTACAGTGTAAACAGAAAACAAAGCCAAACAAAAAGCTGCTCGTCTGAGCGATAACTTAAAAGTTAGATGTCCCTGACTCAGAGTTGGAAGTGGCTTGTCCACTTCCACCAACAAAATAAGTACCTTTGCAGTCTTTAGACAAACTAACAGAATGAATGAAGCGATTTGGGAAAGAGGCTTTCTCACCCCTCTGCAGTTCAGCAGCCTTCCAGGCTCTTGGGCGGGGCCCAGAGGAAACAGGAAACAGGTCTTATATACCTGAACTCTAATCAGCATGACAGGTGACAGAAAACAGGCAGCAGACAAACTGTGGAATGGAGTGCCTGTACTACGAGGCTGCCCTGTTCAGCTTAGACAGGACAGAAACTGTTCAGTATCCTGGGAGCCCTGTATATGGAGTTTATTACCAACCCCTGGTTTCTGTCACAGCTTCCACAATAATGAAAAAAAATTACATGGATCAGCAAAAACATCAGTGTACTGTAAGTATAAGAAAATCTTCATTTTATTGGAGAAGAACACCGCACAATACAACGTTTCTGAGCTATAATGCCTCTCATCAGGTAGCCGTAGCTAGTTTTGCTGGTCTGTGTAAGGAGATGTTCAGTAAGTAAGGTAGTTACTCCTGCCCCCACTCCCAATTGTCTTCCTCCTAACCTAGCACACTAGTTCAACCGTTTACCTCCAGAAATGCTGAACATTACCAGAGAAAATCATATTCTACAGCCCATTTCCTCCCTTATAAAGTAATACTCTTTTCCCACAATGCCTCTCTATTCCATGCCAAGCAATTTTTATCCTCGCTCTCCTCCAACCCCAACTTCTTTTTATTCACTTCTAGATCTCTTTTTCGCCAGCCCACACCAACTCATCTCCATGCCTTCACTGCCCAAGATTTCGCAATTAATTTAGAAAAACAAAATGATTGCGATTCAGCATAAAGTTATATTGGCCTCATCCAACGACCGAGGAATGACCGGTCTTCTCTCCTCGTTACTATAACATGCCCACTTGGCCCCATTTATTTGGATCTTCTTGACTACTTCTCGACAATAATTCCTACCTTAACCTACATCTTCAGCTTCTTTCCCGGCAGTGGTATATCCCCTCATCCTTGAAGCATTTCTCTGTTACACCTCTTTTGTAACACCTCTATCTCCCTTCTCCCATGTGCCTCCAAATTATTTGACCCGCTCATATATAACCCCATTTTAGTGTTTTTGCTTGCTAATTTCCTTGATATACTGTAGTGTGGATTCCTTCCTAATGAGATAATTTGCAAGTCAATGATTGGCTTTACAATGGCTTTACAATGTGTTGTTAGTCTCTGCTAATGCCTGACTTAGACAAGTAAAGGTTTACAACCGGGATAGCACTGCAATTGGTGCACTCCAGTGTTTTCAAATTAGAGACCTCCTACGCGTTTTCACCCTTGTGACAAAGCACCGATATCTGCGAAATGCGTAGGAGGTCTATGTGTGACTTGTTTCTGTTTCAATACATTTTAACCTTTTTTGCTGAACCTGGTCTCTTCAAGTTTCCACTGAAGCGCTATCCTGGTGGGAAACCTGTACCTGTCTGATTACCTTCAAGGCATGCATCAGGAAACTGCTGGCTGGAGACGCTCAGCTACACGACTGAGTCACAGAAGCATGGATACACAGGACACTGCTACATTACCAGTTAGAAAATGTCTCTGTTTATGTATTTGTATGTTATTCCTCCCTTAGGTGTCTGTTGCCCTAGCAACAAGACGTCATTACGTTTTTAGGTCGTGACGTCACGTGCGTCGTGACGTCACACCACGTGACGCCGTCAGTCACTGTGGGCAGACATCTTGGGGTTGTCTACAGGACTCTCCACTCTCTCATTCCTCTTGTGGGCCGTCACTGGGCCGAATGACATCATCGCGTTGTGACGTCACGTGCGTCATGACGCGGCGCCGCGCGGTGACGTCAGACGTCGGGGGCGTGCACAATTAGGCTGTGAGATTGGATGCAGCCCTGCACTTTTGGTTTTGACTGGGGAATGTAACTATTTTGACCTTTGGGGGTATATATAGATGTGCTAATGTTTATCACTTTTGAGGTGTTTGGTCTGAGGAAGGGACTGTATGTCCTGAAACGTTACCACTGTTAGCTCCAATGCATTAATGCATTTGGAAATCATTTGATTCCACTATATTTTGTGTGCCTCTTCCTTTCTCCTACCTTGCCAGGACTCGTGGTCTGAGCAGGCAGTCTGACACAGTTATATTTATGTACTAGAAGAGGTTAAAGACGGACCCTATGATACCTGATCGTTATTGGCACAGATATATATGCTCAGCGCCCAGCATCCATAATAGAACCTCAAACTACAAGATGATGTTTGAACTGACCCGTTAGCACGGATTTATTTATTCAGCTGTAGTGCCCGGGTTAAGCAGAGTTAGGATGTCTCCTCCTGTGTCATTGTTGCATTTTTTATGATGAAATGACTGGGAATGAATACCTTCTGTCACTCAGTTACCACACACTATAAAATGCATGTCTTTCAAGAAATCTGATATTATCCTAATCACGCTGAACAGTGTCCCTGGGGCGCACATTTGCTGCAGTGGCATGTCCTCATGCATTTATACATTAGAGACAATTAGGTGTAAAGCGTGTGCTCTTACCATTGAGTGTCTCTTAGCGTTTAGTGGGGGGTTATTCAATAAACTGCAATAATCCCAACCGGGGTACTATCACACATAACGAATAACACCCAATATATCCAAGTACTTGGTGAGAAATTTGTGGAGTTTTTACGTGTATGATTTTATTGCTGTCGCGCCAACTGTTTACATGGCGCTTTATAAAATTACAGGAACAATAAAGTAGAAACAATGAGGATAAGAGCAGTAATTAAATGTTAAAGAATGCACCTTTGATGGTAGGGGGTAGCCAGCCTCCCATAATAAAGGTGAAGCCCGGCTGGCCGCCCCTAATACCATTTGAATTTGGCCGCCTCTGTGGACTTATGTGGCCGGTACCTTTGTGTGGTGTAAACCCTTCCAGAAAAGAGCATAATCACTGTGTGATCTGGAAGGGGGAAATCTGTATGTAGTGTTGGGGAACAGGGACCAGGAAATGTATATCTTGTAAAGCACTTTATTCCCTGTAATTGTATTCCCCCAGCTAGCCAGACTGTAATGTATTTGTGCTTAAGCATTTCTATGGAGGCGGACTCAGTGATTCACTTAGCCGAGTTGCCTGCATAGAAATTCCAGATCCAGACAAAGGCTGGGAGTGGCAAAGGTGTTAGGACAAATGGTGAGCGGTGGAAGGGCTGTGTATCAGGTATGGGGATGGGCTCTCGACAGGGATAGCCTTTGTTCCCCACAGACACTGAGACGCCTACCAAGTGGGAGGTATAGCACTGGCCAGGGGAAGCCGTTTTCGGATCGGAGCCCCGTAGGCGCGGTTTCCATTGGCCAGTTTGAATTTCTCCGCTCGCCAGCAGCTCTGTCATCACGGGGCCTAAGCACGCCCCCTCCTTTGATTGGTGCAGCAGGGCGAGCCCCCGGCTGGGGATTGGCTGCATCATCTCGATCCGTACTCTGATTAGTCGGCGGCTCCTTCTCCATAGAAAAAATAGGCACGAGGCCCATGTAAGGAGCGCTGCCGATCAGAGGACCAAGAACATCTTGTGAGTTTGACAGTGATTCAACCAGCGGGATTTTCAAAGCTGGTATTGTGTGAACAGCACTATGAGGAACCAGGACGGGAAGCGGACAGGGTAAGCCTTCCTGAAGCAGGCCCCTGCACCTACCCGAGGCTAGAGTCTTCCCCTTAGCCCACCAGTTGGTGAGCGTATACCGCGATTGCGTACTTTGTTGTGTCTGCTTTCTTGCCAGAATAAACCCTGTTTATTCAACAACTGTGTCCCGTCTGGTGATAGTGATCCCAGTATTAAAAGTACTGGTCTCCCAGTATTAAAAGTACTGGTCTCCCAGTATTAAAAGTACTGGTCTCCCAGTACAGCACCGACTCCAAAATGTATTGAAGTTATTATTACTACAGTATGTCACATGTATTACTGCTGTAAAGTGCTATGTACATGGATGGCACTATACAAATAAAGATATACACACACAGTGTGTATGTATATGTATATATATATATATATATACTAGCTGAGAGACCCGGCGTTGCCCGGGATGTAATGTTCCCGTTCCTCTCTCTCTCCTCCCCCCTCTCTCTGTTTGTCCCCCATTCACATCAATCCAGTCCCCCCCCCTCCCTCCTTTACAGCTTCATGTAGCATGTGTGCGTCAGTCACTGTGCGTTTGCGCGCGCGTCAGTGAGTCTGAGGCAGAAACACAAACACACACAGACTGACTGACGCACACACAGTCAGTGTGTGCGTGTGTGTGTGCCTCAGTCAGTGTGTGCGTGCGTGCGTCAGTCAGGGTTTGTGTGCGCGTCAGTCAGTGTGTGCATGCGGTGCGGCAGTCAGTCAGTGTGTGTGTGCGCGTGCGGCAGTCAGTGTGTGTGTGTGCACGCGGCAGTCAGTGTGTGTAGGGGGGTGTGCGCGCGTCTGTCGGTGTGTGTGTGTCAGTCGTGTGTGTGTGTCAGTCGGTGTGTGTGTGTGTCAGTCGGTGTGTGTGTGTGTCAGTCGGTGTGTGTATGTGTGTCAGTCGGTGTGTGTGTGTCAGTCGGTGTGTGTGTGTCAGTCGGTGTGTGTGTGTGTCAGTCGGTGTGTGTGTGTCAGTCAGTGTGTGTGTCAGTCAGTGTGTGTGTGTGCGCGCGTCAGTTAGTGTGTGTGCGCGCGTCACTTAGTGTGTGTGTGTGAGCCAGTGTGTGTGTGTGAGCCAGTGTGTGTCTGTGAGTCAGTGTGTGTGCGCGCATCAGTTAGTGTGCGTGTGTGTGTGCGTCAGTCAGCGTGTGTGTGTCAGTAAGTTGTGTGTGTCAGTCAGTGTGTGGGAGGTGATGTGAGTGGAGCACCGGGGAGGGGAGCACCAGGGAGGGGAGTCAGGGGAGGGGAGGTGAGTCAGGGGAGGGGAGGTGGGTCAGCGCCAGGGAGGTGAATGAGCGGCGGGGAGGGAGGTGAGTGTGATGGGGGTGTTAGGAGGTGTGTGTGTGTATACCCGGCGTTGGCCGGAGGCAGGGAGGGGGGGCGTGAAAGGCAGGGGAGTGAGCGCCGGGGAGGGGAGGTGAGTCAGCGCCGGAGAGGGAGGTGAGTGTGATGGGGGGGGAGGAGAGGTGTGTGTATACCCGGCGTTGCCCGGAGGCAGGGGGGGGGCGTCAAGGCAGGGGGGGGGCGTCAAAGGCAGGGGGGGGAGCGTCAAAGGCAGGGGGGGAGGCGTCAAAGGGAGGGGGGGGCGTCAAAGGGAGGGGGGGGGGCGTCAAAGGGAGAGGGGGAGGGTGGCGTCAAAGGCAGGGGGCGTCAAAGGCAGGGGGGGGGCGCGTCAAAGGCAGGGGGGGGGCGCGTCAAAGGCATGGATTCCTCCCCCTGCATTTCCTGACCTAGCAGCATTAAGTCCCTGCCGCCCTCCTCCTGCTCCTCGGGGATGTTGAGCCGTAGAGCATGCTCTGTGAGGTGGGGGGGGGAGATGTGGGGGGGAGAAGTGGGGGGGTGGGGGGGGAGAAGTGGGGGGGTGGGGGGGGAGAAGTGGGGGGTGGGGGGGGAGAAGTGGGGGGGTGGGGAAGTGGGGGAGCGACACACGCGACACCTACCTGTACTTCCGGGCGCCGCCATCTTCTCACTGGGCGCCGCGAGGGAGGAAGGGGGGTCCTTCCGGGCACCGCCATCTGTTCCAGTTGGAGCGGCGGCGGGGAGGGAGAGAGGTGAGTTGTAGCGGCGAGGGGGAGAGAGACCTGGCGTTGGCCGTGAGTAAAATTTCCCGCTCCCTTCTCTCTCCCTCTTTCTCCGTGTTCCCCAGAGGGGAGGGGACGAACAGTAGACAGGAGGGGGGGGGGGACGGACAGTGGACAGGATGGGGGGACAGTGGACAGGAGGGACGGGGGGGGGACAGTGGACAGGAGGGACGGACAGTGGACAGGAGGGACGGACAGTGGACAGGAGGGACGGACAGTGGACAGGAGGGGGGGGGCATGGACAGGAGGGGGCAAGTGACAGGAGGGGGGGCAGGTGGACAGGAGAGGGGGGGAGGTGGACAGGAGGGGGGAGGTGGACAGGAGGGGGGGGAAGTGGACAGGGGGGGGAAGTGGACAGCAGGGGGGGGCGGTGGACAGGAGGGGGCAGTGGACAGGAGGGAGGCAGTGGACAGGAAGGGGGGCAGTGGACAGGAGGGGGGCAGTGGACAGGAGGGGGGGCAGTGGACAGGAGAGGGGGGGGGAGGTGGACAGGAGGGGAGGGGGGAGGTGGACAGGAAGGGGGCGGTGGACAGGAGGGGGGCGGTGGACAGGAGGGGGGCGGTGGACAGGAAGGGGGGGCGGTGGACAGGAAGGGGGGGCGGTGGACAGGAGGGGGGGCGGTGGACAGGAGGGGGGGGCGGTGGACAGGAGGGGGGGCGGTGGACAGGAGAGGGGGGCAGTGGACAGGAGAGGGGGGCAGTGGACAGGAGGGGGGGGCAGTGGACAGGAGGGGGGGGGCGGTGGACAGGAGGGGGGGGGGCGGTGGACAGGAGGGGGGGGCGGTGGACAGGAGGGGGGGGGGGCGGTGGACAGGAGGGGGGGGGGCAGTGACACACACACACACACACACACACACACACTCAGTTGATGCGCCCTTTCTCACTTCCGTTTGGCGCCGGAGGTGGGGGAGCGACACCTACCTGTACTTCCGGCCGCCGCCATCTTCTGACTCGGCGCCGCGAGGGAGGAAGGGGGTCCGCCATCTTACGCGCCGCGTGGCAGCCTGTTCCCCCGCCGGGGGGGGAGAGGTGATTTGGAGCGGGGAGGGGGGAGAGGTGATTTGGAGCGGGGAGGGAGGAGAGGTGATTTGGAGCGGGGAGGGGGGGAGAGGTGATGCCGCTGGGGAGAGGTGAATTTGAGCGCCGCTGGGGAGGGGGGAGAGGTGATGCCGCTGGGGAGGGGGAGAGGTGAGTTTGAGCGCCGCTGGGGAGGGGGGAGAGGTGATGCCGCTGGGGAGGGGAGAGGTGATTTGGAGCGGGGAGGGGTGATGCCGCTGGGGAGGGGGGAGAGGTGATTTGGAGCGGGGAGGGGGGAGAGGTGATGCCGCTGGGGAGGGGGAGAGGTGAGTTTGAGCGCCGCTGGGGAGGGGGGAGAGGTGATGCCGCTGGGGAGGGGGAGAGGTGATGCCGCTGGGGAGGGGGAGAGGTGATTTGGAGCGGGGAGAGGTGATTTGGAGCGGGGAGGGGGGAGAGGTGATTTGGAGCGGGGAGGGGTGATTTGGAGCGGGGAGGGGTGATTTGGAGCGGGGAGAGGTGATTTGGAGGGGAGAGGTGATGCCGCTGGGGAGGGGGAGAGGTGATGCCGCTGGGGGAGGGGGGAGAGGTGATGCCGCTGGGGAGGGGGGAGAGGTGATGCCGCTGGGGAGGGGGGAGAGGTGATGCGCTGGGGAGGGGGAGAGGTGATTTGGAGCGGGGAGGGGGAGAGGTGATGCCGCTGGGGAGGGGGGATAGGTGATTTGGAGCGGGGAGGGGGAGAGGTGATTTGGAGCGGGGAGGGGGAGAGGTGTGTGTGTGTGTGTGTGTGTGTGTGTGTGTGTGTGTATGTGTGTGTGTGTGTGTGTGTGTGTGTGTGTGTGTCGAGCCGAGGGGGAAGAGAGTGGCAGTTGGGTGACGTCACACACAGCAATCTGATTGGCCAGAGGCTGAGGACCAATCAGATTCACCGCAGATAGCACTAACCTCACTAACCATTCGATTTTATATATTAAGATATATGATATATATATATATATATATATATATATATATATATTATATAAGCTCTGCGGGGGCTGGAACTCCTTTCCCTAATATTTACTTTTATGTATGAAGCGCTTATTCGATTACATTATGTCCCGTTTGTTACTGCTGTAAGGCGCTATCTGCATGGATGGCGCTATATAAAGATATACATATGTAACACCCCTATCCCGAGCGGCTACATAGAGATAGGGTGTACATGAATAACTGTGTCTTTGGTGTTTCCTTGACAGGGTTTAGACCTGCTCAGTTGAGTGTTAGCTCAGTGGGTTACCTCTTATCTCAGGGTCTTCTCTCCGTGGGTCCAGGCCTTGGCTGTAGAGGGGTGGATAAGTGCAGGAAAAATAGAAAATGGCACCAGGAGCTTTTAAATAGTGGTGGTGTTTATTATGCACAATTCCTTAGAGTCCATACACAGATGTTAGTGTATCAACATACAGCAGCAGCATCAGGACAGGTTTTAGTGAACATAAGTGAACAGGGCATTCCGCCCTAGTAACCTTCACCTTCAGACAGGAGTTCCATGCAGGCAATAAAGAACTGGGACCTCACGCCTTTCATTGAACGTGGAGTATGGAGTCACCACCTCCCATGCAAGAGTAGCCTCTCTTGGTCCCTAGCTCAAGGACCCTGCATTTCAGGAAACTCATCCCTGTCTGTTACAATAAGGCAGGAGGGTTTCCCATTTCTCCTAACCTGCCTGGCCTGTCCAGCTGAAGCTGCTTGGGGTGCATTCCCTGGGGTCCCTCTATTATAGAAAGATCTCCTAGGCAGGGATCTCCTCTGGGGTCCCTCTCCCCCTCGAACAATATATTGGACGCTTCAAGACTGGGTTTCCCCCACAGGGGTCTCAACACCCCCCTGGGTAGGCCTAAGACTTACCCTCCTTGGGTAAGACAGGACTGAACATAATTTAGATAGATCACATATTTATACAGGAGGAGGAGTCAGCTATTCTGCCCCAGTAACTGAGCAGATTTAGATGTAGCAAGGCCCTCATCCTGTCGTGATTCCAGCATCTTCCAGACCCTAGCATGTGCTGGAAGCTGCAACATAATTGACACACAGGGTAAACTCTTTCACATGTACAACCCTGTGACTGATTAACCCTGGCACTGCCTGCTGTTACCAGGACTAACATGCAAGGCCAGAAAAATATTGTAGGGTGCTACACATACATATGTAACATGATATGCCCATAAGTACCTCTCTTTCCCCCACAGTGTACCTGTGATGTAAGTCCCTGGTAAGTTCAGGGCCTTCATGGGTTAATCTATGAGCCATTGATCCCCCTTGCCGCCCACTTGTAAGTGATGGAAGTAAGGTGGTGATTCATGGTCTGTGTAAGTCTATCAGTGATGGGTACAGTCCATGAGCCCGCCCCTTCCTGAAGCTAACCAGTGGGTGTTGCAAAGTTAGAGCAGTCTTGCTCTGCCTTCAAGTTGAGAGCATGGGCTGTCAGCCTCTCCCATTGCGTTGATGAGCTGGCCCACCATCAAGACTCAAGTCCCCATACTATCGGGGCAAGCACCATCCTGAAGTCCTGGGACGTGGACTTCAACAACTATGCTGTGTGAAGAGCTGATGCAGCAGGTCCAATAAATCTACTTGTTCATTATACCTCTGCCTGGGTGTCAGTTCCTGGGAAGGAGGGGGTAGGGAGTGCTGTGGTGGGAGCTGACATCCTGCATCCCAGGAGCCCATCACAGCTGGAGGCGCTGAACCAAGGAGCAAGAACCCAGAGACCACCCAATAGCCTGTCCTGTTGCCCCTTACCATCGCGACTTACTCAGCTCTCCTGAACCAGCAGGTATGCCTCAGCACCACACTCAGAAAGTAATTCAGTCCTTCTCCAGAGGGGGGAACATGGGTTACACATACATGATATCAGTGGTGGTCAAGATGTACAGTAAATAAAAAAGTAAGCTGTATTGAGTTTAAACTCACTCTTCCTTATTTTTACTTCCATACACTTTCATGTGCTTCAATGATTTTCAATTTGTCTGCTAAAATGTTAAATAGGTACTTCTTAAAAATGCAGTGCTTATAATAAAAATAATAATAATAATATGAGTTTATTATGATCAAGTTATACATTGTACTTAGTAAATATTATTAATACCATATCATGAACACAATATAGAGCAGAAATGTGGTTAAAAATACAAAAATAAAATTAAGGCCACAATTTTTTCTAAAAATATTTTTAACATGTAGGAGACGAAACACTGGCATCAATAAGACGTGGACGATTTCAGTGGATTGATTAAAATAAGAGCAACAATAGAATAGGAAGCACTAGGAAAGCAGTATTGTTAAGTGGGCATCGATATCATGGAAACTCATATCCTGAACAGCAATCGCTTAAAGATTTTAGACAGTACAGAGCACAGTATTAGTGCTTTATACAGAGGTTCTCAAATCCAGTACTCAAAACCCCCCTCACCCCCTCCAACACGTCAGGTTTTAAGGATATCCCAGCTTCAGCACGGGTGGCTCAATCACTGGCTCGGTCGAAGACTGAGCCACTGATTGAGCCACCTGTGCTGAAGCTGTGACTGATTGAGCCACTGTGCTGAAGCAGGGATGGTCTTAAAACCTGACCGGTTCGGGGGTCTTGAGGACTAAAGTTGAGCACCCCTGGCTTTATAACTCGAAATATAATCATTGGAAACGTCTTCCAGCTTCTGTCCAGTGATATTTATCTGTCTTCCGTAGTCCAATAAGTCATACATTTACCATGCTAACTTCTTTCCAATGGAAAGGACTGGGAAGGGCCTGGCACCGTTACCCGTTTTCACGAAGCTCGACCAAACAACGTTTAAAAAAAAGAGTAAAGAGTAAAGAATGATCTCATCTTTTCAGTTTCTTCAACTTTCACGGCAAAGAAAAACTTCCCGGAGAGGAACCTAATCCCGCTTTTTATAATGCCAGTGGAATTAAGCTGTCAACTCCTTTTTTGATTTCCAACGCAGGAGGATTGAAATATTTTAACCGTTGCCATAGTTTCCACTTTACATAATCACACAGCACTTCTCCCACTTCTGCAACAGTTACTGCAATTGGGGCGTTCTTAACTAACGGTGAAACGTCACAGATGCTGCCTGAAGGGTGCGAGTGGTCATGATATGACCTCACTTGATAAGACTCCTTGTTACCGGCTTTTTATACCGGCCAACAGGAGTAGTAACTACTGGGAATTCATTGCTAACAAGATTGCTCATTTTATTCTTATATATAGATGTGACCTATGCCACAGTACGCAATATCGCCACTGCACGTGGCTCAATCTGTGAGACTTGCCAATAACAACGGTGCCCAGTACATTCTGCATACGCCGGATTACACAATGTGCTTGGACTCATTAATGGCCACACATTATAAAGAGTGACACACTGCGAGTGCTCATTTGCATGTCATTACCCAGAATCCCTGGCTGCAGTGGAAGCATTGTATGCCAAGAGATGATGGGGAGAAGCAGAGATTTGCAGACCTGTCGGAGACGTGAATGTTTTCACACGTGGGATATTTATTTGCTATATGCTTAAGGAATTGTACCCTGCAGCCAACACACGCGTTGTCCATGTGGGATGGAAAGTTTGTACTCAGTTGGAAAGGAAATCTATGGCAGCTCTGACGGTCTTGGAGGTTTTAACGTCCATTGCAGTCACTTTGATTTCTGTATCCCCGAACTGCATGCTGGCTTTGATCTCCCGGCGACCCATCTTTGTGCTGCACTCATTTACGTCGGGCAATTCCAGGTTGATGGCTCCACACTTTCTGACTCCAGGATCAGTAATGTATACCACGTCATCGGTAGAAGAGCAATAGATGTTGATAATGATTTTGCGTTGCCCAAGTCGAGCAGGGCAGTAGCTACGCTGAACGATGTCTCCAAGAGCCACCGACTGGTCCACCGAGACAAACTTGTCAAAGATATCTGTGCACCAGTTCTTTCCCTCTTTAACAAGGAGTTTTTCTTTCGGATGCTTCCCTTCGACAAACTTGTTGAGCACACCAACTCCGTAGGTCAGAGGGGAGCGCCTCACTCTCACTATGGTGGGATCCAGGCCGAAGAGGACTGCGCCTTTGAGTATGGTGAGGCCAACGTCTTGAGGGATGATGACCCTGCAGGTCTCACTGAAAGCTGACTGGACAGCATTCTGAAGCATGGGAGACTCGGCAAAGCCGCCGACTAAAAACAGGTACTTGATACCTTTCACCTCTGGTTTTCTTATGAGATCATCTAGAAGAGAAAAGGTGAACAGATGTGAAGGTTACATAGTGCACTTCTCTTCTCTAAGCAGGAGAAATCTAACCATTCAGTAGCTTACAATTTTTTCCTAGTCTCCATGGTTGTGATTTGGATTAAAATAACTAATAGGATGCGATGGACCAAACATAGTATAGTGGTTAAAGGCCCCTGAAGTCTGAGATCATGCTCCACTGTAAGATACAGTAATACTGGATATCGGCAAACACCTGTCCTCCTACAGCTATTAAATTAAATCCAAGCTCACTACTTGCTCTTGCTGGGTCTGTTATATTGATTGTCTGTTTGTTTCTTCCAGTAACAACAGCCAACAGGAGAGTTAGCCCTTAAAAAAGGTAATTGCATCTTCACTATGTTTATTTTTTTGGTTTATGATAGTCTCACAAATACCTCAAGACAGGAGGAGACTAGCAGAAATCTGAGAAAGTGAAACATGTTATGTCGATTCAGATATTAGATGTTATATCTGGGACGGGCAAACCAGAATCGGAATCCTCATACAAGGGAATAGAAAAGCCCAGATCTGGCCTCCAGTTTGCGAGTCTCTGTATTTCTGTTAGGTGGAGGGCAGAGAGAGGAAGCAGGTGTTATTAATGGCAAGCTCTGACACTGTTTCTTGGTTCTTCATCCAGCTTTAGGATGCTAGAAGTGTGTAGTCATACCCAGCATTATGTAATATTGTAGCAGGATAATTGTCTGTGGAGAGACTTGAACATGCATTTCTAAAGTAAGCTGTTAAATGCTACATTGTACTGCATTGTATTTAGCTGCAAAATTAAAGATTGTACTTATGGCCATGTTTTCTAAGTGGTGATAATCCATATAGCAATTTATGGTCTATTTAACTGAAACATAAACATAAAACCACTTTGTTGACATGGCCCTTAATCTACTGGAGAAACTTAAGCCCAGCCTCCTTCCAACTGCTGTAATTACATACTCTGTTGATTCATCGAACATCCTACCATCTAAAATGTTATTCAATCTGGATCCCTCACCATAATAGGCTATCAATTGGCAAATGCCATCATTTTTTATGGATGTCTGGGGGACCTGTCTGAGCTCTATAAATCCTGCAGAATTTGCTAGCCTTGTACACTCCCTGCTGGGGGTTTCAATAACTTTTTAATGTCCCCAAGTCAACTGCTCTCACAGACTACATGTTTTGTCCCCGCAGTGAATATATCCATTACGTCTCCCACGGGGAGTTACTGTATGTCAGAGTTATGAATCATTTTGTGATCTTCAACCAAGGAAAATTCAGTGTGTCAACCCCTTCTTTGATGAAGTGTTTTAATAAAGTTATGTAATACACATTACCGCAGAATACAATTAGTTTAAAAAAACCTCATTACAGGAGGGGCCTCGATCCTTGTCCCTTTCCTTATCCGCACCTCAACCCTAAATAAATCTCTGACACTAATCATGGAGGTAAAGGACCCCCAGGGCCTGCCATCGTCTTCCCCACCGTATAACCCCCCAAATTCATGCTGCATTAAGCCAAGGTGCAATCTGATCAAGCCCAACATTGTTAGCTGTGACAAACGATATATCCTTTGCATGCCACTGAAATAAATCATACCCCACCAGATCTGGGAAGGTGGGCAGGAATTTTCCAGCTTCTGGAACAGTTAAGTGCTACCTTCACCTGATCCTCTTTTAGTCCCCTGAGCTACAGTAGAAGTATCCTATGTGTATGATATAGGGAAAGGCCTTAAGATAGGGACGCTTTCCACTATAGCAATAGAGAGAGAGATATGCTGTAGGACATTGCCTGAATGCCAGTGCAGCTTGATAGCAGAAAGCAGAGTTGGACTCCATAGTAGAGACTGCTCCCAACGGATCATCCGGCTGGGGGTCCCTCCCCAGAGGAGTCAGATGGTGGAATCATCCACGCAAGAAGCAGCGCGCCGTGCAGCAGGACCACATTGCGGAGCCGCTGATTGTCAGATGGTGGTTTGCACCATGGCTGATTATCCTGGTCTGGACTATGACCAGGGAGGTATTATAAGTGCACCACCGGGCCCCAACACAGGGAAGCGCTATCCTTCACACACACTATTGCTTGTGGACACTCAGGCGTTAAGTGCCCAGGCACATTGATACTGAAAGGACAAAGGGGGATGCAATGAGTTACATGTGGGGTGATGCAATGAGACATATGTAAAGGAGTTATATTCTTTGCTTAGTAAATACTGTTCTTATTCAACTGTGTGTATTTACTGTGTATGTCGGTTCCGGTGAGGGAACACTCCCACCACTCTGGGATCCCTCATCGGTGGAGGCGCTGCACCGTGTATAAGTATACCCCAGGCTCCCAGTGGCGGAGGTTCAGGCCTCCTGTTAGCCACACAGGTGACCGCAGCACGCGTAGTACCCCGGGGGTCCAAGGGCTACATTTGTATATAGTTATCATATCCCCTCTTAGCCGCCTCTTTTCTAATGTAAATAAATCTAATTTAGCTAGCCTCTCCTCATAAGTTAGATTGTCCATCCCCTTTGTTAATTTGGTGGCTCTTCTCTGCACTCTCTCTAGTTCCATAATGTCTTTTCTAAGGAGTGCTGCCCGAAACTGCACTCCATATTCAAGTTAAAGTTTCTTAAATTACAAGTCGATAAGTTCGCCATAGTTCGCGGCAGCTATAGAGGTCCCGTGCTTTCCCCCAGGGGAATACCCTTGAAACAATGGGGCCCACCATTTCCCACTGTGATCATCTGCACCCGACACACATACAGAGTCCCCCAATTTTTTCCGGAGCTTTCTGCATAGGCCCCTGTGTCTCCACATTATTAGTGGCAGCTTTTGCCTCTCCGCATTTTATTTATCTCTCTGATGAACGCAAAAATAACCAACTGTAGGCGTATATCTCAGCTTATCTAAAGTCTTGGGGCCAGTAATGTGCTTCTGGCTACTTCCAGCACTATGTTAAAATAATACGGTGTTTAAACATATTATTGGGAAACATATTGTGCTTTGCAATTGAGACACTTTTTGGAATGCAATTTGACAAACGTAATTGGTCCTTTCTAAGCCGGTCTCCAAATCCAGCAATGGAATCCCCCCCCCCCCCCCCCCTCGTAAATCTGCAGCTTTAAGGTCCTAAATCAATGTGATTTGAATAGAAAATCACTGGGTTTAATCAGTAAGATCAGTTATACTACACATCAATTTGACCAGCTCTAAATCAGGCTCACAGAAAATCACTCAGAGCACAAATCGTTGTTGTTTTACGCACTAAATTACTCGCTGGGATACATTCAAACTCACCCAGCGGTATATTTTTTTTACCCCTTCCAGAGTTTCTTAATAGATTTTTCAGGAGCCACAAAAAAAGCCATATTATCCCACCTTATACAGGCATACCCCGCATTAACGTACGCAATGGGACCGGAGCATGTATGTAAAGCACTACCTTTTTTCTACTTATCGATGCATGTTCTGTACTGCAATTGTCATATACGTGCATAACTGATGTAAATAACGCATTTGTAACAGGCTCTATAGTCTCCCCGCTTGCGCACAGCTTCGGTACAGGTAGGGAGCCGGTATTGCTGTTCAGGACGTGCTGACAGGCGCATGCGCGAGCTGGCGTTTGCCTATTGGGCGATATGTCATTACTCGCGAGAGTACTTAAAGTGAGTGTCCTTAAACCGGGGTATGCCTGTATATGTTTTTCTTCAGTCGTTGTAACGCGTAATTAAGGATGCCATGTCATTGTATGGGGTATGATTCAGAAACACAATGGGGTCAATGTAGCAAGAGAAATATTTTTAGGGTTAATGCCAAGAGTTGTGTCACAATAGAGGTGGGTGAATGTGTACAAATGTGCATATATATAATATTTGTGGATGAATATTCGCATGCAAAGATGTTGTTGAAATATTAGAGCGAATATATGCAATTCTGTCGCCGGCCACCACGAGAGAGACATCTGTGAACAAAATAAACGGGCACCCTGAGATACCTGGGAAATATGATAACCGGATATGCTAATGAATCATATGAGCACATTTGCCAGGTATCTTAGGGGCGCCCATTTTCTGTACATAGGTCCATGTGTTGTTTGAAGGTGATATATATATATATCACTTTGGACTCTAACTAAGAACCATCTCTCTCCCATCCCTCACCTCCCCTTCTATCCCTCTCCCATCCCTCACCTCCCCCTCTATCCCTCTCCCATCCCTCACCTCCCCCTCTATCCCTCTCCCATCCCTCACCTCCCCCTCTATCCCTCTCCCATCCCTCACCTCCCCCTCTATCCCTCTCCCATCCCTCACCTCCCCCTCTATCCCTGTCCCATCCCTCACCTCCCCCTCTATCCCTCTCCCATCCCTCACCTCGCCCTCTATCACTCTCCCATCCCTCACCTCCCCCTCTATCACTCTCCCATCCCTCACCTCCTCTATCCCTGTCCCATCCCCCACCTTCCCCTCTATCCCTCTCCCATCCCTCACCTCCCCATTTATCCCTCTCCCATCCCTCACCTCCCCCTCTATCACTCTCCCATCCCTCACCACCCCCTCTATCCCTCTCCCATCCCTCACCTCCCCCTCTATCCCTCTCCCATCCCTCACCTCCCCCTCTATCACTCTCCCATCCCTCACCTCCCCCTCTATCCCTCTCCCATCCCTCACCTCCCCCTCTATCCCTCTCCCATCCCTCACCTCCCCCTCTATCCCTCTCCCATCCCTCACCTCCCCCTCTATCCCTCTCCCATCCCTCACCTCCCCCTCTATCCCTCTCCCATCCCTCACCTCCCCCTCTATTCCTCTCCCATCCCTCACCTCCCCCTCTATCTCTCTCCATCCCTCACCTCCCCCTCTATCCCTCTCCCATCCCTCACCTCCCCCTCTATCCCTCTCCCATCCCTCACCTCCCCCTCTATCCCTCTCAAATCCCTCACCTCCCCCTCTATTCCTCTCACCTCCCCCTCTATCCCTCTCCCATCCCTCACCTCCCCCTCTATAACTCTCCCAACACTCACCTCCCCCTCTATCCCTCTCCCATCCCTCACCTCCCCCTCAATCCCTCTCCCATCCCTCACCTCCCCCTCTATCCCTCTCCCATCCCTCACCTCCCCCTCTATCCCTCTCCAATCCCTCACCTCCCCCTCTATCCCTCACCTCCCCCTCTATCCCTCTCCCATCTCTCACCTCACCCTCGATCACTCTCCCATCCCTCACCTCCCCCTCTATCCCTCTCCCATCCCTCACCTCCCCCTCTATCCCTCTCCCATTCCTCACCTCCCCCTCTATCCCTCTCCGATCCCTCACCTCCCCCTCTATCCCTCTCCCATCCCTCACCTCCCCCTCTATCCCTCTCCCATCCCTCACCTCCCCCTCTATCCCTCTCCCATCCCTCACCTCCCCCTCTATCCCTCTCCCATCCCTCACCTCCCCCTCTATCCCTCTCCCATCCCTCACCTCCCCCTCTATCACTCTCCCATCCCTCACCTCCCCCTCTATCCCTCTCCCATCCCTCACCTCCCCCTCTATCCCTCTCCCATCCCTCACCTCCCCCTCTATCCCTCTCCCATCCCTCCCCTCCCCCTCTATCCCTCTCCCATCCCTCACCTCCCCCTCTATCCCTCTCCCATCCCTCCCCTCCCCCTCTATCCCTCTCCCATCCCTCACCTCCCCCTCTATCCCTCTCCCATCCCTCACCTCCCCCTCTATCCCTCTCCCATCCCTCACCTCCCCCTCTATCCCTCTCCCATCCCTCACCTCCCCCTCTATCCCTCTCCCATCCCTCACCTCCCCCTCTATCACTCTCCCATCCCTCCCTCCCCCTCTATCCCTCTCCCATCCCTCACCTCCCCCTCTATCACTCTCCCGTCCCTCCCCCTCTATCCCTCTCCCATCCCTCACCTCCCCCTCTATCACTCTCCCATCCCTCACCTCCCCCTCTATCACTCTCCCATCCCTCCCCCTCTTATCCCTCTCCCATCCCTCACCTCCCCCTCTATCCCTCTCCCATCCCTCACCTCCCCCTCTATCCCTCTCCCATCCCTCACCTCCCCCTCTATCCCTCTCCCATCCCTCACCTCCCCCTCTATCACTCTCCCATCCCTCACCTCCCCCTCTATCCCTCTCCCATCCCTCACCTCCCCCTCTATCTCTCTCCCATCCCTCACCTCCCCCTCTATCACTCTCCCATCCCTCACCTCCCCCTCTATCCCTCTCCCATCCCTCACCTCCCCCTCTATCCCTCTCCCATCCCTCACCTCCCCCTCTATCCCTGTCCCATCCCTCACCTCCCCCTCTATCCCTCTCCCATCCCTCACCTCGCCCTCTATCACTCTCCCATCCCTCACCTCCCCCTCTATCACTCTCCCATCCCTCACCTCCTCTATCCCTGTCCCATCCCCCACCTTCCCCTCTATCCCTCTCCCATCCCTCACCTCCCCATTTATCCCTCTCCCATCCCTCACCTCCCCCTCTATCACTCTCCCATCCCTCACCACCCCCTCTATCCCTCTCCCATCCCTCACCTCCCCCTCTATCCCTCTCCCATCCCTCACCTCCCCCTCTATCACTCTCCCATCCCTCACCTCCCCCTCTATCCCTCTCCCATCCCTCACCTCCCCCTCTATCCCTCTCCCATCCCTCACCTCCCCCTCTATCCCTCTCCCATCCCTCACCTCCCCCTCTATCCCTCTCCCATCCCTCACCTCCCCCTCTATCCCTCTCCCATCCCTCACCTCCCCCTCTATTCCTCTCCCATCCCTCACCTCCCCCTCTATCTCTCTCCCATCCCTCACCTCCCCCTCTATCCCTCTCCCATCCCTCACCTCCCCCTCTATCCCTCTCCCATCCCTCACCTCCCCCTCTATCCCTCTCAAATCCCTCACCTCCCCCTCTATTCCTCTCACCTCCCCCTCTATCCCTCTCCCATCCTTCACCTCCCCCTCTATAACTCTCCCAACACTCACCTCCCCCTCTATCCCTCTCCCATCCCTCACCTCCCCCTCAATCCCTCTCCCATCCCTCACCTCCCACTCTATCCCTCTCCCATCCCTCACCTCCCCCTCTATCCCTCTCCAATCCCTCACCTCCCCCTCTATCCCTCACCTCCCCCTCTATCCCTCTCCCATCTCTCACCTCACCCTCGATCACTCTCCCATCCCTCACCTCCCCCTCTATCCCTCTCCCATCCCTCACCTCCCCCTCTATCCCTCTCCCATTCCTCACCTCCCCCTCTATCCCTCTCCGATCCCTCACCTCCCCCTCTATCCCTCTCCCATCCCTCACCTCCCCCTCTATCCCTCTCCCATCCCTCACCTCCCCCTCTATCACTCTCCCATCCCTCCCTCCCCCTCTATCCCTCTCCCATCCCTCACCTCCCCCTCTATCACTCACCCGTCCCTCCCCCTCTATCCCTCTCCCATCCCTCACCTCCCCCTCTATCACTCTCCCATCCCTCACCTCCCCCTCTATCACTCTCCCATCCCTCCCCCTCTATCCCTCTCCCATCCCTCACCTCCCCCTCTATCCCTCTCCCATCCCTCACCTCCCCCTCTATCCCTCTCCCATCCCTCACCTCCCCCTCTATCCCTCTCCCATCCCTCACCTCCCCCTCTATCACTCTCCCATCCCTCACCTCCCCCTCTATCCCTCTCCCATCCCTCACCTCCCCCTCTATCTCTCTCCCATCCCTCACCTCCCCCTCTATCCCTCTCCCATCCCTCACCTCCCCCTCTATCACTCTCCCATCCCTCACCTCCCCCTCTATCACTCTCCCGTCCCTCCCCCTCCTATCCCTCTCCCATCCCTCACCTCCCCCTCTATCCCTCCCATCCCTCAACCTCTCTATCCCTCTCCCATCCCTCCCCCTCTATCACCCTCCCGTCCCTCCCCCTCTATCACTCTCCCGTCCCTCCCCTCCCCCTCTATCACTCTCCCATCCCTCACCTCCTCCTCTATCACTCTCCCGTCCCTCCCCCTCTATCCCTCTCCCATCCCTCACCCTCTCTATCCCTCTCCCATCCCTCCCACTCTATCACCCTCCCATCCCTCACCCTCTCTATCCCTCTCCCGTCCCTCCCCCTCTATCACCCTCCCATCCCTCACCCTCTCTATCCCTCTCCTGTCCCTCCCCCTCTATCACCCTCCCGTTCCTCCCCCTCTATTACTCTCCCGTCCCTCCCCTCCCCTTCTATCACTCTCCCGTCCCTCCCCCTCTACCACTCTCCTTTTTGCTCCCTCTCTACCAAAACCTATATTTCAAAGTCAGGAACGTCTGGGTGATTCGAATGTGCAAAATCCTTCATTTTTTTGCACTTTAGAATAAATCTTTGCGGCAAATTCAAATCTCAGCGAATAATTTGCCCATCTGTAGCACTAAGACTCCGGGCTTCATTTCCCTTTGTGTATCTGCTTACAATGTGGCCTTATTTATGGATGAAGTTTGTGGTGAAGTTACGTGACATACTGTTACGTGACATGCTGTTACGTGACATGCTGTTACGTGACATGCTGTTACGTGACATGCTATTACGTGACATGCTGTTACGTGACATGCTGTTACGTGACATATTGTTACATGACATACTGTTACATGACATATTGTTACATGCCATACTGTTACATGACATATTGTTACATGACAGACTGTTACACGGAAATGGACCAAACTGAATGCTTTAGGCATTTTCATTCTTTTGTTTTACCTAAAAAGAATCCTTCACCAAGTATTGTTATACTCGACACAGCTCCCGTACAAGCACAGAGGGGTTGTGTCAAAATAAACTTTTACTTGTATCCTTACATACACCCCACTGATCTTATTCAAGTTAATTTACACCACTGATCCATTGGAAACATTTCACACCAGTAGCGATTTGGCTGAAGGCGCTGAAACAATATTTAATACAAAATAAGGATTTCTGCCTTTTGGCCGACAATGTTTACCCACACAGCTAATAGCCAGACTCAGAAACACTCTGTCACACTGAATTAGTGATGAAGATTTCCTGTAACAAGCTGTTATCAAAGAGCCCCCATCAGCATACCAATAAACAGAGCTTCATGCGATCACTCGGAATGTAGAATATCCTGCGGGAACGCAGAATATTAAAGGGTTTCCATAGGATTAAATGGCAGTGATAACGCAGAATATCAGAAAATACCTCACTATAACGCCCCAGCCAGAGCAGTGACCTCTGCTACGTCTGGAAGGTTATTTTAATTATTCAGACAATCTGGTTGTAGAGGGGATTAATATCATTCTACTCCACCGTCCTAACAAAACCGGCCCAAATAACTGCTTGTCAGGGGTTCTCAACTCCAGTCCCCCAAGATCCCCCCCAACAGGCTGGGTTTTCAGGATATCCCTGCTTCAGCACAGGTGGTGCTGTCAAAGACTGAGCCACTGATTGAGCATGCTGTGCTTCAGCAGGGATATCCTTAACACCTGACCTGTTAGGGGGTTTTGAGGACAGGAGTTCAGAACCTCTGGCTTGTGTAAAAACACTTCATTCTTTTAAAATCTGTTTTTGATGTGTAACCCCCCTCCTAAAGGTTACTAACATGGCTGTTGTAAGCTTGGCTCCACCCAGGGTTGCTATGGAGATCCAGGGGTATTTAAGGGTGAGGGACTAGTCTAGAAAATTAGGTTCCAGGAGGACACGAGGAGAGGAGCCTCGGGGAGAGTGGATAAGTAATGTTTATAAAGAAATAGACCCCCCTGTTTATTATGCTGTAGATAGGGACAGTGCCCGTTACGTTAGGATCCCTGAAAGAAAGAATAGAATCCAGAATACAGTAAGTAATAAAGAAGAATACGGCATGCCACAGAGGGCCTCAGGAAAGATGGCTCCCGGGTGCCGGCGGATCATCTCTATCCACCGATCGGCACTAATATTCCTCATTGGTCTGTATAGAAGTGGCAGTTCCCAAACAGGCAAAGGGTATTGGGTCAAGTAAAGGCCCACCAGAATAATACCGAGGATGGTTCTGAAGTAACAGGGGGGGCAGGGTCCCACACTTACTCTGCAACTAAGTCCAAGTACCTTCATTGAAGGGTTAAGAGTCAGCGCTGATGGAAAAACTGTATTCATGTCTGTCTGTTATACAATACAGTACAACGTCATTAATAAGTGTATGAGCGGTCCCTGTCCATGGGAACCCGAATAAATGACAGTTGTACTACAAATGTTCCCGGCGCCCATTATTCTACAACCTTGCTACCTCATTATCCAGCCCCTGTGTCACGGTAACCCATGCGGAGTAGCCATATAATGCACCCCAATGTAATCTCCCTATGAGCCGGCAGGGAGGGTTGCAGATGACCATGTCTCGCTCCCTGGAATATATGAATGGGCTTGCGAGGCTCCAGTAAGGGAAGTGAATGCACAATTCTAGAGGAATGGAAAGCAGACAGAAGCTATTTGGTGCATATACAGTAGTATTTAGGCGAAGATCGGTGCGTTTTGCCTTTTGTACTGAATATTACTGAAGACTAATTATTATAGAGTGGATCACTCCATTTTGAAAAGGATGTAACTTGCCTTTAAAATGCTGCTGAAGTATACAGGGCAATATTTACTGAGCGACGCCACACCATAAGTGAATGAAAATGAACAGGCCTCTTACAATGCCGGCAGGCGTTTTATGGTGTAGCTGCGCTTAGTAAATATGGGCCTTAGCATCTGGGCCATACAGAAATTCAGACTTCAGAGAAGTCATCTTCACAGTATATGGGACAGTGATCTATACATCATGTTCAGGCACCAAAAACATAAATTGTAAGCTCCTCGGGGCAGGGGCTGTGTCTGTAACATTGCTATGCGCTGCGTACCGCACGTTATACTGTAATAGTGACGCGCTGTGAGTCCCACTGGGAGAAAAGTGCTATATGAAATAAAGTTATTATCATCATCAAACATACCATTAGCATAGGCTTAATGTCCCGTTACTGTATCTCTCAATAGAAGAAGTGAAGATCATCAGGAAGCGCAATGTCATGTAAAAAAACAGAAGAAAATTCCCTGATGGTGCAGTATTGTGATTGATATGTGATAAATATCAAGGTGCAGTGTGCTGGATACTCACAAGTGTAGAGTGAGCAATGTTCCCATAAAGGTTTCTTTATGTGTGTCAGCCCGTTGGACCGTCAGACAGGTAAGTGGAATGATAAGTGCTGGAGACCTTAAGTGAATAATAAAACGGACATAGTGCAGACTGTACAAAATATCTTTAAAAGTAAGTATATGTGTAATACACTCACATGGTTTTAAAAGGTAACAAGCGTTTAGATCACACAGGTTGGATCTCAGCAATGAATGAGCTGTTCTCTGTCCCCCCTCTGCCTCGGCAGGCGTGCGTGTCACCGGTGCGTCTCACCCTAACCGGAAACCGGAAGTGACGTCATCTGCTCCGGGGGACGCCGATCCTGTGGGAGTTTTTCTCATCAGCCTCACTCTACGCGTTTCTCCGTATTGCGGTTTCTCCTGAAGAAACCGCAATACGGAGAAACGCGTAGAGTGAGGCTGATGAGAAAAACTCCCACAGGATCGGCGTCCCCCGGAGCAGATGACGTCACTTCCGGTTTCCGGTTAGGGTGAGACGCACCGGTGACACGCACGCCTGCCGAGGCAGAGGGGGGACAGAGAACAGCTCATTCATTGCTGAGATCCAACCTGTGTGATCTAAACGCTTGTTACCTTTTAAAACCATGTGAGTGTATTACACATATACTTACTTTTAAAGATATTTTGTACAGTCTGCACTATGTCCGTTTTATTATTCACTTAAGGTCTCCAGCACTTATCATTCCACTTACCTGTCTGACGGTCCAACGGGCTGACACACATAAAGAAACCTTTATGGGAACATTGCTCACTCTACACTTGTGAGTATCCAGCACACTGCACCTTGATATTTATCACATATCAATCACAATACTGCACCATCAGGGAATTTTCTTCTGTTTTTTTACATGACATTGCGCTTCCTGATGATCTTCACTTCTTCACTGTCCACGGGATCGAGAGAACGACCCCACACTGGGTTAAGCAGCATTAATTCATGTTTGTATAAGTATCACATTTTTTCACATCTGTGTTTATAATTTTGGAGCGCCACTTTTTGATATATTTGCCTGCCACTTGTATCTCTCAATAACCTGATGCTAAGCCTGTCCTGGCGTCACTCCTATCCAGACAGCTAAATAGGTGGTTTAACTCCAGTTTAAGAGTACAGGAGAGGGAAATAATACCAGAAACATAAGGCTGCTCATTAAATCCCACAGAACGGTGGGAAAAAGGTGTATTTCAGTGTCTAAAGAGGAGCCCCAACTAATGTAACATTCAGCCCCTGTGTTGACAATAACACACTTTTTGTGGCTATGCGATGTTATGATAACGCCTCACTTGCCTATCATTTGCTTGTCATCACTAATGGCTGTTATAGTTAATGCCAATGCCCTTTATGGGACAACACACGGTATAATGTTGTGCTAATTGTACTTTGAAGATACGGGGTTAGGCTTAACGTGGCGTTAAATTGGGATCTTTGTGGATCTGGGCCACAGATTCGCAGCACACATTGCCCTCAGTGACTGCAGCGCCCTGTTGCCGTACTCTGTGCTACTTTCATCCGGAGCAGAGTCAAATACAAAATATAATTATGAAGGGTAATGACCATGAACACGCTAAGGGGTAAATAATAAAGCGCTTCCTTGGTCAGTACCTATGTGCTGGACTATCTGCTGGATTGTTGGTTGAAACAGTTCATTCATGGCCTCAGAAGACATCCTCAGCATGCCCTGGGACGACCACTTCACAAAGTTGACGCTGCAAAAAACAAACGGAGATAGAGAAAAAGGACGAAAACACGGTGAGTTCTTTTATTCTATTTGAGTATTTGCACCAACTGTACCTAACCTGCACTTAAACTGCACATTCACCTGCGCGCTTAAACCATGGAAATTATTATTTGGTCTCCAGTTGTCTTCACTTGCGTCGAGTTCCCAGGTATCTATGTCCCACAGTTTTTATTTCCAGTCAAGTTATACGTTTAATTATTTAGCAGCATACACTTGCTTGTTAAACACGTTCTTTTGGTATTTTATAGGTATTCTTGATATATTTTAACGTCGCTTTCCTATTCCGTTTGTTTAACCAGAATGCACATGTTGATTTAATGAACCAGGCCCCATTTTAATAACCCCCTTCTAATATTCATATCCTTCTGGAACTGTAGTTGACAGACAATTGACATGTTCCTCTTGGCACTCATTCCTTCTCCCTGCAACATACCCGCCCCCTCCCCACTGCCATAGAAACATGAAATGACCACCAGGCCTCGCCTAATGTAGCCAATTTCCCAACCTGCCTACAAAGCCTGTAGTCCCATTTCATGCTTCTGAATGGGACCCCCCCACAGAGGTTATTCTCTTAGAGGCACTGTGGCGTGATCGAAGACAATAAGGCTGAGGCCCCACTGCTCGCGCCTTGTAAGCTGGCGGCGCGTGCAGAGCGTTATACCGCGATCTGCAGGCGGCGTTCAGAGGTGCGGGGGGGGGGGGCGTGGCCAATCCGGGCTGTGTGGGCGCAGCCATGATGAGGAGGCGGGGCCATGACGCCGGCCAAACTAAAAAAAAAACATGCCCCACATACACACAAACACCGCAGACGTCCCCCCCACCTCTCACTCTCCCCCCCCCCCTCGCTCCCGCTCACCCACCTCTCAGATTGGCTCCCTGCCACACCACATGACGCGTCGCAGCTCGGGATCACAAACTGGTTTTAGCCCCTGCCGGCTGACGCATCACAGTGCGCAGTGAGCCTGGGAGCGAGGAGGGACTGGGACAGCCAGGGAGCAGGTAAGGGGCTGGTGAGAGGCGCACACACAGCCGCACGCCGCCGGCTGCGCTGGGGACATAGCCTAAGGCTTACTACAGCTGTATAGAGTTTCCTTGTGCCCATGTCAAGTCCTATATTGTATTTTCCTCTAACACATTTTTGTGAGAGGCTGTTCTATGCACCCATAACCTTTTCAGTGACAACAATGTCTCATGTCTTCAATTACCAGCCCTCTTAGGAGTATTGTATTAGCTCTAAAAAGGTGCTTATTTCCTGTATCTTGCCTTTGAAATATTTGGAAGTCTCTGTTCTAATCCCCCCTTCCCTACTTTCTTCTAGAGCGGGGGTGCGCGATCTTCCCCTGCTGTGCCCCCTTGCCTGCTTCCCTCCCTCTCTTACCTTGTCTCCGGATCTCGGCGTCAAATGACACCGCGTTGCCGAAGACAAGGTAAGTGAAGTTGCAGAGGCTTCACGCGATCCCCCGGCATTCATTTAAATGCCTTGGGGGAAGAGCGCGGGGCCGCTACAACCGCCGCGCTCCCCTGAAAAATCTTGCGCCCCCCAGTTTGCGCACTAGTTCTAGAATATAGATGTTCTTGTCCTACAGTCCTTTCTGTTGAGCTTTATGGTGCAAACCATAAACCATTTTTGTAGGTCTCCTTTTTCAAAGCCTCCATTTTGTTTGTCCTTCTGAATATAGGTGTGCTAAACATGGTACTTTGGGTGGCGTCTTGCCCATGATCTAAAAAGGAGCTTTAACACTTTCTTTTTACTGTGGATTCCCTTCCTCAGCACTCTCCTGACTTCTCACTGCCATGTACAGGTAAGAATATCCATGAGTGTATCAGCAGGTCTTGCACAGATTCATAAACCTGTCACTCCACTGTCGCACATCATACAGTGGTTAAGCTGCAGAAAAGGATTCTGGGAAGTGACATGCATATGAGCACCCAGTTAGCATGGTCACTTTTAACTTCCTATCAACTTTATGATATGAAATCCCTGAGCATTTGCCTGCTGCATTGCACCGCTTATGAAATTAAGCCAAAGGCAAGGTTTTCGTGAACTCCCTGCAAGACCGCTGTTTCGTCCTTATTGGAATCATCGGTTTGAGCTTAGTCACGGATTCTGCATGTGAAGCGACAGTAGTAGCTGTTGCAAACCAGGCCATTGTGAATTGTTTTGTTGTGTGTTGAGCATGTTACATGATAACCCCCTGCTGACTAAATGGTCCAATACCCTGAGTGTTATTACCTGCTTTTTCTTAGAGCCGTCTCCACACTTTGCCCCTTGTGTCTTCTATAGAAGTCGATGAAGGAGAACGGCAAGGAGATGTTCAGATGGTTTGACCTCTGTGGGGCGGCTGTTCTCTTTCTGGCCTCAAAGGCAATCGTCAGATCAACCCAGGCTGCCGGGCGCTTCACTTTGAATGTCCGGATGAAGTCTTCTCCAAAAATCTTGCACAGCATCTTCTCAAAGGCGAGGTCCACTCCCACAGCTCCGTAGGGACCACCTTCCATAAGACAAGGGGGCTAGTCAGATACCAGACAAATTGCAGCGTTGCTTCAATGCTATCATTTCTTTTTCTTTTTTTATATATAACATGAAATATTTAATTAAGCCAAATCAATATCTGATACACTGACAGATAAACATCTATATCTGATATAAGGTCAGAGTATAAATACAAAGTACCCAAGAGAAATTCATCAGAAGAAATTACACAATCAGTGTCAGTTAGAGGTCCCCTTATCTGTACTTTATAAAAGACTTTGGTGCCTGAAACTTGATTTTAATAATAATTGAAAGGTTATCACAACTTGGAATAAACTTCCATCTTAATCAGGAAAATCCCATTGGTTGTGATTAATGGGAATGGCATACAGTACAGTACTACGCATTATGAATTGTTTTGTTTTGCTGCCTGGTGGATCAGCCTTTCATATTGTGATTCCTTGCTGGCCTCCTGAGCAGAGAAGAGATTAAGGGGCTTGCTCTAGCTGTAGCATCCGATCCGGACGTTTTCAGCCACAAATCCCTATTGACGTCAGTGGTGAAGTCGGGACGAGAACTGCTCTTTCGACCGCTTCGGCTGGTGTAGAATAAGCGCCTAAAACTGTGTAGGTGTATGATAGTCTGATGTGGGTTAGAACAGAGAGTAAGGAGACAGTCATTCATTTTTAGCCAGGTTTTTAGGGGGAGTCGAGCATGGCTCCTTCTCTTCCCACCCTT
The DNA here is from genome assembly GCF_040206685.1 of Ascaphus truei. Classification (NCBI taxonomy): domain Eukaryota; kingdom Metazoa; phylum Chordata; class Amphibia; order Anura; family Ascaphidae; genus Ascaphus; species Ascaphus truei. The sequence continues at coordinate 536,697,185 of NC_134483.1, forward strand.
AGGTCAAAAATAAAAAATGTTTTCTGACGAGTCATTTCTATAGCTCGTACCCAACACTATGGCAGCCAACTTGGATAGTTATACTAACCATAACCAACCATTATGGTCAGACACGGCTAGCCACTTAATTTACACATCCAAAGCAACCAACCACACCGCATTCCACTCAAAGGGCGCTATCCTGATTGGCTGCTTCGGAGTATATTGAATGACACGCTTGGATTTTTAAACTCTCTATGGCAGGGATTATTTCTCGGTTGTATGCTTGCATGTTTTGTACATTTTTTTAATGTTATCATTTCCTGCTTTCTCAGGTCTATTTATTTATACACCGCTTTTCTCCCAATGTGATTTAATGTTACAAAAAAAAAGAGAACACATTTAAAAGCTAAAAATAAAATAAATAAAAAGCCGAGCACAATATAAAAATGTATTTAAAAAAAATGCATACTGTACCTACTGTTTCTTCTATGGAATAGAAGTCAGTATAGAGTCCTGCGGGTATCATGCCAGCTTGTGCTAGGTTTAAATACTGAAAGATGCAGTGCACTGTATACAGTAACTGACAATACCCCTGACCCTTGAAGAATCAAAGGGCATATTAACCTGGCCCAGCATGGAAGAATTTACAGCTCACAAACGACTCACTATAGCAGGGGAGGCCAACTCTGGTCGTCAAGGGCCACCAACAGGTCAGGCTTTCAGGCTATCCCTGCTTCAGCACAGGTGGTTCAATCAGTGGCTCGTCGACTGAGCCACCTGTGCTGAAGCAGGGATATCCTGAAAACCTGACCTGTTGATGGCCCTTGAGGACCGGAGTTGGCCACCCCTGCCCTAGAGCCCGTATTCAATGTGCTGTGAAGCCACGTCCTCATCGCCATTCAAATAAATCAGACGAAGGGCCGTATTAACTAAGGAGTGCTATTCCATTAGACACCTTACAGCCCCATTCAAGTGAATGGGAATTGAGGGCCAGATTCACCAAGCAGTGCTACTCCATACGTCCCCTTCCGCGCAGGAAGACACCTTACAGCTTATTCGTTCAAATAGGCAGTAAAATGCCATTTTTACCGAGCCGTGCTGCCAGGTGCCCTACGCAGTAACCCCGGCTCAGCAGATATCGCCTTACCTGTACATTTTCTCCAGCTAAGGCGAGTGGCCCCCCAGCATGCGGAATAAGGGTCCGAGACTTCAAAAACTTGCTCCCCTTCGGCACGAAACCTCAGTGTTTGTAAAAGAGTTCCAGCAAAAACGAATGCGCAACACCCAGACTTACACAGGCGCGTTTATCTTGGTGAGTCTGAGCATTGCAATGGTTGTTGTTCGCTACCGAAGTTGTATTTGCAGAATTGTACGAGGATGTGCTGGCGTAATGTGCGTGAAGATAACAATCTAACACTAAGAGAAAGATGAAGGGAACCCAATGACTGATGACCTACCTGATGCTTTGTAGAGCTCCTTGAGGGTACCCTGCGCCTGTTCGATCTGATGAACCGTTAGATCCACTGTCCCACCGCCACAGTCTGCTACAATGTAACGATCCCCTGAAACACATAGAGAACATCTGTCCAGCAGAGACCGCAACCAGCTACCTCCTACAGGCATCGTATCATGTCTCTTCCGCTGTGTGATTGGCTAGACGTAGACTGTTTTTATAATAGGATCCTGGATATATAGCTGCAAATTTGGACCTTCGGGAATAATAGAAGTAAAGCAGGGCACGTATAGCTGACAACAATGGTATATATATGAGCGACATAAGGGTATTGTGATCAGCCATGGGCAGCATTGGAAAACTAAAGAGGGTTTTGCGTACAGTACATTGTCTGGTGCTCAGTATAGAGCCTATATGAACATACTGCCAGCATATGTTGACCAACAAGATTTGTGTTGGATTTAAAAGTTATTGAGATACAGTATTCATACGCAGTGAGATATTGTTAATTACTGATATACACCTTTGAGAACCCGAAATAAGTGTATGCAGAGGAAGCATAACACGATGTATGCGAATGGTCTACATACAAACCCTACTATGTATATTTGTATGTACAGATGCAGTCTTTTCCATGCTGCAGTGGGCATGGGACGGAGCACAGTGTTCAAAGCGTGACCCTCCGTGGGACAGTCCATAGCAGGCTGTAATGGCCCATCGGGATTAACACAGCGGGGGTCCCTGAGTCTGAATCACCTGTCTGTAAGGGACGCGCAGTAAGAGTGAGACTGAATCAGTCACTCTCCCTGCCCACCTTTTACTGGCGACCGCGGGCTTTCATTTTAATAACACAGTATTGATGCAGGGAGTTTCAGGTGCTGAACTGCATTAAATTCAGCCTCGGGAACCCCCAGCTTCCCGACTTACAGGCCCCGGTATCCCCATCATGTTTAATTTCTCCCGCGTCATGGCCCTTGTGACCGGGACATTTAAACAACGCAGGAGGATACCAGCACCCCATAATGGGGCCTGTAACTCGGGAAGCAGGGGGTCCCCAGGGCTGAAATGAATGCGGTTCAGCTCCGGAGACCTCCTGCATCAATACTGTGTTATTAAAATAAATGCCGCGTGATCGCCTGTTAGCGACGCGCAGGGAGAGTGACTCAGCCTATTCTTACTGCGCGTCTCTTACAGACAGGCGCAGCCCGGTAGGATTCACACAGCGCGAGTCCCACTCAGACGCAGGGACCCCCGCTGTGTTAATCCCGATGGGCCATTAGTCTCCTTACTCGCACTCCGCAGGCACAGGTGACAAAAAAATGGAGCCGCTGCAAATTTCGTCAGGAGAGTGCGACCGACCATAGGGGTACATCGGTATATACAACGTATGTATGTACTGTATATATCTTTATTTATATAGTGCCCACAGCTGTACTTGGCGCTTTACAAGAGAGACAATACGGTACAGGGAATAAGTACACAATAAGTGCAACAAATAAGATGAGACAATAGGAAAGGAAATCCCTGCCCCGGAGAGCTTACAATCTAAGTGGTATGTTGGTATAGTTACAGAGACAGCAGGTGAGGGAATAGGTGCAGTAGATAGCAGTCGTTAGTAGGAGTGACTGTGGGTGTGGAACAGGAGTCACGAGTCCAGGCTAATGGAATACTTTGCTGTATAGAATGGTAGCCTATCAACATATCACTTCAATATAAGAGACGTTGCGAGGGTTTATTATCCACACGCAAGCCCATTTTTCATACAGTAAGTGAAATAGCAAGTTACCATTTAGACCACTAACGTCAGTTTTAATGTCTGCGAATGGCTATATTATTGTCACATCAATGAGTAATTCTAAGTGCAGATCAGGAACTTCTTGTCCACTAGTCTTTTTTTTCTGAGTGACTCCAGTAAATTAATTGTCAGAAATAATAAAATAATAAAAAAAAAAAAACAGAAATAATCTGCCCATGTTATAGTCCGCTTGTAATTTCCTTCCTTGGCAGATTTTCAATCTTTTTAGAAATATACTGCACCCACTACTGTATGTCACAATAGCATCCTAGACAGGATAGTAAATCCCCCATTGTCACTATAATTAACCCTTTGATTTATGCTTGGGGTATCTCCTTTTACTGTAGTGTGGATGGATGGCTTTATGGGGTGTCCCAACATCTCCCACCAGGACATGGGCTCTTTATTCTGTGCAGTGTAGGGGTAGCTCAGAGTTCTTGTTCCTAGTCTTGCCGGTTTTGTAGGTCTTCTGTTCGGAGGGTTGCACGATTTCTAGTTATCTTGCAATGTATCACTGATAAACAGGTTGGGGGAGGCTCAGAGGTTGTGTGTTGTTCATTCCCAAAGGATGAGCTGCATGAGCTCTCGAAAACACAGTATCCTGTTTCCACCCAGTCTGAAGGAAGACGGACACAGGTGGAAAAACTTCAACAATGACCTCAGAAGCTTTAATGCACGAGGGTGTCTTAAAGAATATTTACTGCATTGCATCTCCAGTTCTTCCTTTTGTCTCCATCCAAATATAATATTGGCAACCTCTGTCAGAACTAGATTGTCTGTGCAGACAAATTTAAGGAGGACAACAGAGTTTAATGAATGTGTTTGTGATGATAGAAAAATATATTGTATTAACATATCATGTCAATGTATATGCAATATCCTACATGTATATTTTTATTGAGATTTTTCAGATATAAATGGGGAGGGGTACAGAAGGAAAACAAAAGGTGGGGGGGGGGGGACAGTCACATTACATCACATACAACATTTTATAAACCACGTGTCCTATTCTCCTCACTCCCAAATCCACCTTTCTATTACAATCATATCCTTATCCCACTGTCAGGACCACGCGTCCGGTCCCTACGTTCCCCCGCACCTCCTTACCATGGCGGTCCGCGCGGCCGCATCCTCTGTCGGCCCCCCTCCTGGCGGCGTGTCGTCCCCGCCTCCCGGGGGCGCGCGGCGGGTCCCGTCCGTGCGCGCACCTCAGCGCGTCACACTCCCGTCGCGCGCACGTGTCTTAAAGAGACAAACACCTACAAGAATGCCTGGACTAATCTCAGGGTGGCTTCACCTGAGTTTCACCCTGCCTCAGCCTATCACAGGTCTACCTATATCTGGGCCCCTCCTCCCTGTTCTGCCTGATTGGTTCCCTTCGGTATATATGCTTCAGTCACCCTCTGGTCGTTGCTGTGCATAGACCTTTCTATGCACCGCGCTCACTTGCAGCCTGAGTACCTGTCTACGTTTATTCCGAATACCTATTGTGACCCGGCTTGTACCTGACCTGTCTCTTCTTGTTCCCCCTGAACCTTGGCTTGGCTAAGGGACTTCTACGCTCTCTACTCCACGAACTCGGCGTACGGACATCTACTACTCTACGCTCTCCAATGCTCGACTATGGCTTACGGATCTCGACCATTCTACGCTCTCCAATCCCGGACCATAGGCAAGCACCCGCTACCCTCTCCACTCTCCTGTCCTGACCCGGCTACCAGGGCCGCCAACAGGGGGGACAAAGGATACTGGCGTCCCAGGCCCCGTGAGTCAGGGGGGCCCGGGCCCCCTGCTCAGCCGGGCGCCAGTTAATTACATAAAAAAATAAAAATAAATGGTGGTGATTCTCCTGGTCCCCGCGCATGCGCAGGGCAAGCGGGGTGTCCTGCCTGCTGCCTGTGGGCCTGCTCCCCACGTGGGATGGAGGGGGAAGCGCCAAGACAGGCCCCGCGCACGCAACCCAGCCCACCCCCACTCCCCACGTGGGATGGTGTGGGAAGCGCCAAGACAGGCCCCGCGCGTGCAACCAGCCCCCCCCCACTCCCCACATGGGACGTGGGGGAAGCGCCAAGACAGGCCCCGCGCACGCAACCCAGCCCACCCCCACTCCCCACGTGGGACGGTGTGGGAAGCGCCAAGACAGGCCCCGCGCACGCAACCCAGCCCACCCCCACTCCCCACGTGGGACGGTGTGGGAAGTGCCAAGACAGGCCCCGCGCGCGCAACCAGCCCCCCCCCCCACTCCCCACATGGGACGTGGGGGAAGCGCCAAGACAGGCCCCGCGCGTGCGCAACCCAGCCTCCCCGCTGCCCAAGTGGGACGGAGGGGGAATCGCCGCACACGCAAGCCAGCCTCCCCCCCGCTCCCAACTTGATACGGAGGGGGAAGCGCCAACTCAGCTTCCCCCTCGCACGCCTCCTGCCCGAGTCCGCTTCGCGCCGCCCACCTCCCGCGCCCCTGGCAGCTGCCGGTGATATCGGGGGCAATAGGAGGAAGAGTCTGGCGGCAAGGAAGCAGCACCCACCGGTCAAGGTAAGTAACCCACCCACCCACTGTCAGCTACCCCGTCACTCACTTACTCACCCACCTAGTCAGTCACTCACCCAGTCACTCACCCACCCAGTCAGTCACTCACCCACCTAGTCAGTCACTCACCCATTCACTCACCCACCCAGTCACTCACCCACCCAGTCACTCAGCCACTCAGTCACTCACCCAGTCACTCACCCAGTCACTCACCCACCCACCCAGTCACTCACCCACCCACCCAGTCACTCACCCACCCACGCAGTCACTCACTCACCCACCCAGTCACTCACCCAGTCACTCACCCACCCAGTCACTCACTCACCCACCCAGTCACTCACCCAGTCACTCCCCCATTCACTTACACACCCACACAGTCACTCACCCAGTCACTCAACCAGTGACTCACCCAGTCACTCACACAGTCACTCACACAGTCACTCACCCACCCAGTCACTCACTCACCCACCCAGTCACTCGCTCACCCACCCAGTCACTCACTCACTCACCCACCCAGTCACGCACTCACCCACCCAGTCACGCACTCACCCACCCAGGCACTCCAGTACTTTGGGGGTTCCTCTTGGGAGGTGTTATTGTGGGGCGAGGCCTTGCATGGCTGGGGTATGTTGAGGGTGTATCATTTGTCTTAGTAAATACTGTTATCAAATACCTGTGTGTGAATACTGTGTACATTGGTTCCGGTGAGGGGCTCCTCCCACCAGGGCCGCCAACAGCGGGGGAGAAAGGGCACTGGCGTCCCGGCTTTCCCTTTTGGCAGCGCCGGTAGTAGGCTGGGCTATGCTTCCGGAACACCGGCATGAGAGGGAGACCCGGCGCGCATGGGAGCAGCATGCAGGAGACAGGTGCAGCGGGGCCGGCGGCAACTGCTGTGCCCAACCGCTACATTAACATCTTACTGGTATGAACTGAATAGGCAGACCCCTCCCTTAATTGTTAGTCAAGTGAGTGTGTTTAACTATATAAGGCAGGCTCTCTTGGCTGTGAAACATTTTAAAGTGTAATATTGAAAGTGTCTGGAGTTAATTTTGGAGATGAAATTGGAGGTGAAGATTAGAGGAAGATCTGGACTCTGCACAACCACAACAACCACAACAACTCTGTAGCTGTGAGAACTTGACTTTGTAAACGCTGTGATTCTTTGTACTCTTCCTATCCTCCAATACCTGGGAAGTCTCTCCTCCTGCATCTCACTATGCCCTCCTTATTGCTTTGTCTGTTTACTGTTTCCACACTCCTTTGTGAACGTCTTTGTTCTCTACAACTTCCCCACTCCCCACTGCACCATTATTAATACACCTATCTCCCAACGACTTCTTTACCCCTCAATAAAAAACACCCACACAAATCCTCTATTCACACCCTCTATCTACTCCATCCTGCTACTGGGGATCTCCCCAAAGCCTGAACCCAGACAAATGGTGTTAACCTTCTGATTTAATACTGACTAACCTTAAAACTCACCCCACAAGTTAAGCAACAGCCTGCTCTCATGGTTACTGTCCCACACTCAGTCACTCCTACCACCCATTGTGGCCAAACACTGCAATCTACAGCACCCTCACCTGCTGTCTCTGTAACTCTCCCATCATACCACTTAGATTGTAAGCTCTTCGGGCAGGGATTTCCTTTCCTATTGTCTGATTTTGCTGCGCTTAATGTATTTTAATTCCCTGTACTGTATTCTTTGTGAAGCGCTGAGTACACTTTTGGCGCTATATAAATAAATACATACTATACAATATCTCACCTCTGGTTTGTCAGGTCAGGTCAGGTGTCAGATAATGCAACAGAAGTTGTGTTATTAAATAACTAGTACAGTATGTGCATGTGCTAAGACAACACCCATATATCCAACTATTGAACTCAAAGATGCATCATAAAAGCAGTGTCTGCAGTCAGCCAATTGCTCTAGAGAACTTGCTTTGTCTGTTTAATATGTTGTCCTTGGACAATGACCTGGCAGATGTACAGTTCGCACCTAATCATACTCAGCAGAAAGAGACCATCTCCTAGCTACAATAACATTTTTAATGCACCCATCTGTCTTATTACAGAAATTGAAGTTGAGATCATGTTCTTGTAACTGGCTTATGGCTGCTTTGGGTAGGAGATATTAGTTTAACCTTCCAATGCGGCAATGTTATGTGCATTTAATAGACTCGACACTAGGTGGCACCACCGGGCTAATGTAGCATTGAAGTGGCCATATTGGTGTAACATTGAACTGGTTTCCCTACAAGTTATCTCTTGTGTTTTAATGGGGCAGCCCCTCTCATGAACCAATGGGAGGGGCCTGTTTAATTTGGGAGACTGTTTTCTTTTACAAAATAGCTTTGGTCCCACAATGGAGGGGTTTGATTTCCTACCTCATCTGTGTGATATCACTGTGTGTTAAGCAGTACCTTGCATCTTGATTTGACCTCTAGACACGGAGGAGGTTGAATAGTGATGGAGGAACACTTAACTGACAACATATACCCACTGTTCCCAAACTGGAGTGGCCACAAGGGGAACCCAAAGAGAAATGAAGGACACACAGGCAGAACATAGAGAGAGATCAGGGAGGATTACAGATAAAATATCACTTGTTTTCCCGCATAAAAATCCCAATAAATATATATATGTAGCACCCTTGCTAAAACCAGACCCTTTAATAAGCATGCAGGCTATGGCAGCACTCTGGGAGTGCCGAGGGTTAAACTCCTAATGCCCGGGCCATGGTGCCTTCGTCCGTGCGAAGGTGTGCGGAGGCTGTGGGAAACCGTGTGCTTTCCCTGGCCATTATGGACGGGCCATGGGGGGCGTTCCTAGGGGCGTCACAGAGCTGGTTCTCCCTCATTGGGCGAACCGCTCACGTGACCCGCGTGTCGCGTCAAGAAATCCGTTTCAACCGATTTCTTGCGCAACGCACGCCACCTCCTGCCTCCGCCCGCACGGTCTATGGGCGTGATCACTGCCTTAAGGCAATCTGGTTGCACCCTGTGCGGACGCCTCCGCGCGGTCTCCCACACCATGGACCCAGCCTTACACTTGGTCCTGCATGAGAGCTAGCTCAGAGCTTGGCTACAATTTTGCAGCTTCCTGGCACAGGAGGCGTGACTCAGAGCTAGGAACATTCTAGTAGCTCCTGTGACCAGTGAGGTGATGCTGTGCAACACTGTGTTTTGCCCAGAGACTTGGGAAGGAAAGGTTCACACCCCTAGGGTATATAAATTGGGGGACTGCCCTTTAGGATGAGGTGTGTCCTGGGGTCCTGAGTTCCTGAGTGAAGAGAGGCCTGAGAAGGTGAGCTGGGTGAAGTTGGGCCCAGTTGTGCTAGAGTGAAGACCCCAGGGAAGGCCAGCAGAGCAGCACGCAATATCATCAGGCAGGAGAAAACAGGGGAAGCCTTTCTCCTTACACAGAGCATAGAGGGGGGGGGGAGATTCCTAACTGTGGGGTCCAGGAGCTAGGAGACCAAGAGCAGCAACCCTAACGTGGGAGGGGGTGAAGCCAGCCTACACGTGGAAGGGGTAGTGTGAGGTGCTAGTTCTGATGACCTACAGGGAGCTAAAACCTGTCCTGATTGTTGCTGTTTGTTCATGCAGATCCTGCTGACAATAAACCTCATATAAACACATAAACTCTAATAAACCCTAATATATACTGTATATTCATTATATTATATAGCAAATGGAAATATTACTGTATGCTCATTTGCATGTCTTAGACAGGTCTGCAACCCCCGCCTTTCACCATTATCACCCAGCACACAGCACTTCCACTGCAGCAAGGGATTCTGGGAAATAACATGCAAATGAGCACACAGTGCCACCTTTTGCTTCAAAACCATAAAAATGGTTCCCTATGGGCTTAAGCTTGCTGCATGGTCACAGCTTTGAGCACAGCCAGGGTTAAGATGCATAGCCAGCAAACCCACCCACATTATAATATACATACACATGTATAGCTATATATTTGTATATATAAATGCATATACAGTAGTTCTGTTCATTACATATATGTATATACAGTAATTAGTATGTATTTCGGAAATGGCTGCACACTCAGTATGAAGTACCCTATAGAGGGTGTCTGTGCAAGAAACAAATATCCAATTTAAAGAAAAGACCAGAATGGTCTAATTATCTGCACAAGACAAGATGAATGCAAAATAGAGGATGTTTATTGACATATAATACCCTCTATTTTGCATTCATTTTGTCTGGTGCCGATAATTAGATCGTTCAAGTTACATATATATATATATATATATATATATATATATATATATATATATATATATATATAGACACACACACACACACACACACACACACACACACACACACACACACACACACACACACACACACACACACACACACACACACACACACACACACACTGACACACACACTGACACACACACTGACACACACACACACACACACTGACACACACACAATTATATATTTAGCTCTCGGATCAAAAAATATATTTCCCTTTTGTCACGTATACCAAGAGAGAGGAGGATGTGAAAGAGGAAGGGGTGACAAACAGTATTAATAATAATAACTTTATTGCACATAGCTCTTTTCTTCCAACGGGACTCAAAGCGCGTCACCGTTACAGTATAGCGCGCGGTACGCAGCACATAGGAATGTTACAGACACAGTCCCTGATCCGCAGAGCTTACAATCTGATTTATGGGTCTCTCTTCTAACTCAGTTGCTATCTTACCTGTGTTGGAAAATAATGTCGCTACACCCGAGCTACTCAAATGCATGAGACTAAAGTATTTTCCAGCTCAGGGACGTGGCTGCAAAAGCACATTGAATAAGGGCCCGAGTCAGATATTTCCCGTTTCCGTATCTTTGAGACTTATTCGGCCTGCCACAAATGACCAACATTTCCCACTGGCTGAAACCTGCACAAGGGTTTCAACAAGCGCACGCAATATTGAACTCTGGAAGATCCGTGGCACTTGTTTTACAGTCCGTGTTAATGGGGAACAGACAAACGGCCGTCAAAAATCATTGCGAGGAATTTGCTGTTCGTGCTAACCTAGTTTTTACATGCTGAATGAAAGGCTGAAGTTCGGCACTTGGCTAGCTTTCCAGTTCAGGCCGCCCTGCTTCATGCGTTCTATGTTGCTTACTGTTTAATAATAATTCCAGTTATTATTTCTTATTTAGAAAGATTCCAATACTTCAGAGGATTGTTGAACAGCAGACAAAGTTAGTTTATTCTTAGGCCGCGCTTATAGTGACGGCGACGCTGACGTCACGCTGCGGTTGCTGGAAAAATCAAATTGAAGTGACTTCCAGCGATCACGACCAAGCCGTCGCATCGCACTTACTATAAGCGCACGCGACAGTGGCAATACATTTGTTTTGACGCAACGTCGCTGTCGCCGGCAGTATAAGCGCGACCTTACAGTGTTAGGCTGCGGACACAGTGTGCGCACGACAGAGCTCAAGGAGGCGGTCGCCTGAGCGTTCTGTGTCTTCCGTTGACGCGCGCGACGGAGAGGCGTGCCCGTGACGTCACCAGGCTGGTTCACCCTCTTTGGTTGAAACGCTCACGTGACGCAACCGTCGCGCAAAAAATCTAATGGATTTGTCACCCCGTCACAGCGAGATTTGGAGGAGACAAATCCATTAGATTTTTTTCGTGCGACGGCCGCGTCACATGAGCAGTTGAACCAATGAGGACGCCCCAGCCTGGTGACATCACGGCCACGCCTCTCCATCGTGCGCGTCAACGGAGGACACAGAACGCTCAGGCGACAGGCGCCGTGACGCACGCAGTATGGCCGGACTGCTTCACATAATGTTTTTGTTCGTCCCGCGCTCACATTGGCCGCAGCCTAACTTACAGAAAGCTCAATCAATGATGACCAACATGGGCTCACAGCCAATGGATGGAGAAAACTTTGCTCACACACATGCTGCTGGTGTTATTTGCAGAGTGTGGTCTTGGAGGGAGCAAGGGGTCTTGGAAAGAGAGAGAGAGTGAGCACGACTGTAGTTATTGATCACCGACTCCGCCACCTTTCTCCTCGTGGCTACTTGAGGCAAAGAAACTCCAAACGACCTCACTCACATTTCATACTAGGCCTTTAAATCCTATACTTCAGTAACCCAGTTACTATGTAACGACTGTGTAACTATGTAGCCTCCAACATCTGTTATGAATTAAGCCTTCACTAGAATTCACATTTTTCTGGCTTACACATGCATTCTAAATCTTACAACATATTCTCGTGCCATTGTCTTGATACACGTTCTCATTCATACATTGTGATACAATAAACAGGGTTTCTAACACTCACTGCACGCTACGATCGCAAGAAGCAGCTCTTACCCGCCTGCATTTCCGACCAGAGCTCTCCCATGCCAGTCTCCACTAAAAATGTCCTGCTGTGTCGGGATCGTCGGAGCTGCTCTCTCGCTGGCAAAACAATGGAAAAGGAGACCCAACAGACAATGTCATTACAATGACCTCTATTAGTTCATTTTGCAGATAAAAGAACAAGGGGCTATGTACTAAGGCGGGGGTGCACAAACTTTTCTCCGTGCGCCCCCCGGCCTGTTCGCGCCCCCTCCCCCTCCACCCCCCCGCTTGGCCCCTGGCGTCAAATGACGTCGTGGGGTCATATGGTGTAGCGTTTCCATGACAATGCGATGTCAGGTGATCCCGCTGCGTCATTTGACACTGGGTTATCATGGCGACGCGTCGCCTAAGACCAGGTAGAAGATACAGAGGCCTTGCGTGGTCTCCCGGCATTTAATTTAAATGCCTTGGGGAAAGCGCAGGATCTCTGTAACTGCAGCACCCCCCCACCCCACAGTTTTGCGCACCGCTGTACTAAGGCAACACTGACGCAATACTACCGGTAGAGCCTTGTACCCTGCCCGTATGTTATTATTTACCGGTTGCACTTATCCCCAGCGTCTGTAGTTTATTCACCTCGTATTGTATTGTTGTAAAGCGCTGCGTATGTTGTTGGCGCTATATAAATACAATGATGCATACTGTACATCTGCAAAATGAACTGATTTGTCATTGCAACGGGATCTAATTTGTTCTTGATATACAGATGTAGCCAGCGCCATTATTCCCCCAGACACCGCAGCGTACCCAGGCATGCTTCAGAAACGTACTGTTGGATTGAATAGTAATGTTGCCGCAGAATATTGCAGCATTTCCGGGCATACAGTACCTCACGAGGTAAAGGGCCACCTACAGGTCAGGCTTCAAGGATAACCCTGCTTCAGCACAGGTGGCTCAATCAATATCTCTAGTTATTCTGACTAAGCCACTGATTGAGCCACCTGTGCTGAAGCAGGGATCTGCATAAAACCAGGTCTGTTGGTGGCCCGTGAAGACTGAGTTTGAGACCCCTGAGTTATATCATATGTACATCTGCATGCGCTTGGGGTTTTAGAAGGTTACCCTAGGGTCAGAGCATCACCAATGAACCGAAGGCGACGCTATAACTGTGGCTTGCTGATGAGGCTACCGGTACTCACCCTGTCTGAAGCTGGAGTCTACCGAATGGTCGGAGGTGAAGCCATTGAAAAACGCCTTGCAGCTGAGATCAATGAGCTGATGGAGTCGAAGCTTTCTGCAGTATATCGAGGCAGCTTCTGGCTCCAGGGCGATCAACAGCTGCTCAGGGTTTTCAGGAGACACCAAACCAGCCTGAGAATGGTAAAGAGGGACACAGGTTGGGCACATTAGTATGAGACCAGCAATGAAACAGAAGATGACGGCAGATAAGGACCACTCTTCAAACCGAATCTGCCCATTTCTCCTAGATTGCATTTGAATGAGGCACAGGGTCCTTATGGTTTAGCCCTTCTTAGTAAATACCGCCCTGAATCTCCGACTTTGGCTAAATGTTGTCATTATTTCAGTACCTCTCTTACACGGGAGAGGGTGGTGACACGCATGCGCTGTGACACACGTACCACTGTGCAAAGAGATGGAAGCGGCGGTGTTTATTTATTTTAATAGATGTTACACCCATGTCACAATCCTGGGGTGCCCGGATTTTCTTTTTATGTTGCTTATAATATATCAGGTAGAAACTCTATACACAGGGAGAGCATGCTACATATTTGTACATCGAAGCTTAAAGTGACAGCAGGTCCAATAAACCCAAGGACTGGATTTGAATGATCACAGGCAGGGGTGGCCAACTCCAGTCCTCAAGGGCCACCAACAGGTTAGGTATGAGGGATAGCCCTGCTTCAGCACAGGCGACGCAGTCAGTGGCTCAGAATGACCGAGCCACCCGTGTTGATGCATGGATATTCCTAATACCTGTCTTGTTAGTGGCCCTTGAGGACTGGAGTTGGCCTGTGATCATACACACACACACACACACACACACACACACACACACACACACACACACACACACACACACACACACACAGTGACACACACACAATAAGCCCACCTCTGCAAACACACACAAAAATAAGGCCTCTCCCCCCCTTGGGGTGGGTAAGGTGACTGGGAGGGGGGTAAAAGGGGGCATGTGGGTTACCTGGGGTCCGTGGATGGGCTGCTGGAGCAGCATAGGTAGCCATTGCAGATGAGAGACTGGCAGGCCCGCGTAGCCTAAAGGGAGGGGCGGAGCCTAAGGAAGGGGAGGGCCCGGTAGTACTGGAGAAGGGAGGGGGGCAGTGCTGAGGGAAGGGGAGGTCCAGCTTGCAGCACCTCGTCAAAACTCTGCCCCCCCCCCACATCCTCTAATCACAGCCGGCTTTCTCCTGCTATCTCCGCACCTCCCCTTCGCCCGCTTGGGAGGACAGCCAGCATCCTCCACTCCCCACAGCCCCAAAAGCCGGTCCCCAAGTAAAAACCGGGACAATTTGAGAATTCATTGGAAACCGGGACAGCACATGAAAAACCGGGACAGCACATGAAAAACCGGGACTGTCCCGGCTAAACCGGGACATATGGTTACCCTAGAGGAGGAGGGAGTATGAGAAGGGGAGGGTTGTGTGAGGAGGAGGTAGTATGAGAAGGAGGAGGGGTGTATGAGGAGGAGGGAGTATGAGGAGGAGGGAGTATGAGAAGGGGGAAGGGTGTGTGAGGAGGAGGGTATATGAGGAGGGGTGTGTGAGGAGGAGGGAGTATGAGAAGGGGTGTATGAGGAGGAGGAGGAGGGAGTATGAGAAGGGGAGGGGTGTGAGGAGGAGGAGGGAGTATGAGGAGGAGGAGGGGTGTATGAGGAGGAAGAGGGGTGTATGCAGAGGAGGAGGGAGTGTGAGAAGGAGGAGGGGTGTATGAGGAGGAGGGAGTATGAGAAGGGGGACGGGTGTGTGAGGAGGAGGGTGTATGAGGAAGAGGAGGTAGTATGAGAAGGAGGAGGAGGGGTGTATGAGGAGGAGGGAGTATGAGAAGGAAGACGAGGTAGTGTAAGGAGGAGGAGGAGGAGGGCTTTGTGAGGAGGAGGGGTGTGTGAGGAGGAGGAGGGAGTATGAGGAGGAGGAGGGGTGTGTGAGGAGGAGGGAGTATGAGAAGGAGGAGGGGTGTGTGAGGAGGAGGGAGTATGAGGAGGAGGAGGGGTGTGTGAGGAGGAGGAAGTATGAGGAGGGGTGTGTGAGGAGGAGGATGTATGAGAAGGGGTGTGTGAGGAGGAGAAGGGAGTATGAGGAGGAGGAGGGGTGTATGAGGAGGATTCCGATTTTACTGGTGGCATTAGAGACTGGGAAAGTGTCTGATAATTGAAGGCATAGCTCGGCTGCGACTGAAAGCTAGGACTGGAGTATAAATAGATATACACTGTAGATAATTACAAGGATAGCCTTCCACTTATGTCTGTACATAGGTAATGAATTCATAACGAATTGGTAATCACTGATAATGTTTCTAATTCTAACACCACAAACGTCCACATTGGGTTACAAAAAAAAAAAAGAGATGTGTTTCTAAGAAGAGAGAGGGGAATAACACAGCCTCCGTAACCTGAATGGAATGGTAACTGGTTTCCAGTGCCATGGGATGTGGTTTCCAACCAAGTCGAAGATACCATAGAGTGTTTTTAGCTCATGAGAGATGTACGAGTCTGCTAAACACTGCAGTTCCCACAAACACCAAATACATTAGTGGCTGTCTCCTTAAATATTCAGTGGCTGCAATGCTGACACTTTTCATGCACATAATGCTTATATGCCCAGGATTACAGAAACTGGTAGCTCTCACCAGGTACGCAGCTTCTCTCATAAACTGCTTGGCTGGTTGCTTCCAGATGGCAGGCACGGTTATGACCCATCTAATTGCTTCTTTCTCATTCAGAGCTGGGCATTGGTCCTTGAGTTCCTTTTCAAAAGAGAGCACTGGTTAGAGAGCACTGATCAATTATCATCAAGATATATTGATAACATGATTTCCTCCAGCAGAGTAGCAGTTTGTGAGAGCAAAGAGAGCCGATGGCCTGGTTCCACCTACACAGAGGGCATCATTTGGGTTTAATTAATTGATAAATAATCACATAAAGTGACCCGTCACTTAGCTGCGCTGTTGACCCATTTAGCACTGAAGGGGTTGATCGTGTGTTGAAAGGTGGGAGAGGAGAGTGACCCTCAGACGTAAAAGGATTCCCGTCCAATATGCAATTATTTGTAATGGCCAAAGCAACATAAAGTGAGGATTTTCCACAGATGATGGAGCTAAATGAATAAACCAACTTTGTAATACTATTATGTGGGCGCCAATCCAGTTACTTCTCTGTAAGCACAGCGGCTGCAACCAGGCAAGAACATTCCCACAATGAATGGCAAGACTGCTGTAGTAATAATTGATGCTATTACAGTATGTTAAATAGCACTGAAATGCCATCTGACAACACGTAAAGAAGGATTCAATTTTCAGGGACTTCTGTGTCAGCTCATCTGCATTCTCTGAGCTCCCCTCAGCAGGGTCCGTCTTTGCCCGTTGCACCTTCACATACTAGAATTGGATTACGCTATTCATAATAAGGTTAATAACATTATGGGGCCTAAAGGAGTAGGTGAATGGTAAACTACCTGCTAACGATAGGTACTCCAAATTAACAGTGTGATAATGATCCAGGACAGACCCGTTACCAGACCAGGAAATGGGAGTACGAATAACCAGGACGGAATAGTTACCCCAGTCTTGAATTTATTAGCAGGTATGTGGGAAGGACACTGCCTTTCATGTGGGTGGTAGGGTTGCCAGGTGGCTTCTCCAAAAATACTGGACTCAATGGTGAAAGGTGCATCAGGTCACTATGTCCAGGGAGGTAATACCGGACACATACATGTCCAGTATTACAGTACTTCTCATTTTTTACTGGACAGTGTTCAAATACAGGACAGTTCGATTCAATACTGGACACCTGGCAACCCTAGTGGGTGGATATGGTTCCAATCCTAATATAAGCTCCTAGTTACATTGGTCAGTGTTCGTTTGGTCACATTTACCAAGTAATGATATTGTATATCTGATGGCGTCATAAGCAACCTTATGATTTAATACCATTCAGTCGATCTAGGTCATTATCTTCCTGTATGTCAGGCCCCACAATGAGATTGTAAACTCTTGGGGATAGCACGGTGTACATTGTCATCACTCTAAAAGAAAACATTGGTAAAGGATAGTGCACTACCTGCACTGCGTGCTCCTTGAAGAATCTGAGGGCATGTGCAAACACCACCAAAGCTTGGACTTTCTTCCCGTTGACCGCTTCCAGTTCTGTTTTCATGGTGAGGTCCTACAAAACACGCACGATCAATCTCATACTGCCATGAAGAACCATTTCTGGGTATGTGAAATACCCAACGCATTTCCATCCATTATGGTTATTCAATATACATTTAATAAAGCATTTTTTCCCCCATTCTATGGATCATGCGTATATATAATCTTTATCCTTGAAAATACAGTATATGCTCCATGCATGAAATGTTTTTCCCTTAGAAAACCTGCACTTTATATCACTGTACTGTACATGAGATGCTGATTTCCTGTCAGCCCTATTTAAAGATGCTGCAAAGTTGTTAATGCCTCTTAGATTGCAAATAGTTAAGTTCCATGTATTGAAGCCAAGTGTATGCTTCACTAATAAGGCGTTCACACCTCCACAACACATTGAATAACGGCCTAAGGTAAGATCAAACCATAAGAAGGTAGTGACAGGTCACAGAAAAATACAATTGGACCTTCATAAGGGGAACAAAACTAAATGTGTGGCCACACCAGGTCCTGTTTTGGACCGGAACCGTTGTGTGCTCCGATGTTTCCACAATAAATAACACCAATCAAACAGTAAGTGCAATTCTACCTTTTTTTGCAAGTAAATTGACCCCCCCCTTTTTTTTAATTTTTAACTCTAGTAACATATCCCGGGAAATAGGAGGACTTTTCTCACACTGGTGCTGTGTATTTTCATCTTAAACTTCTCAAAGTATAGCCAGTCCCTCGCTTCTTCGGGGTCCAGGTCATGGTAGAAGTCCCGGGCGGTGTATCCCAAGCTGTGGAAGCTCTTGTCCGGCGTTAGTAGCAAACTCGTGGGAGTTTTCTGATTGGCAACTCCAGGATCTCCTCCTTCCCATTTCCTAAACAAGAACAACGAGACCAAAATAATCAGGAGTGTTGTTCATCCGTATGGACGAACGGTGTAATGTACAGATGCAGCCACCGGTATCCGATCACTTGCCTGGGTAAAAACGAAGGCATCTCACAGTGAATGCCTCAACATCTCTGTGAGATTCCTAATGGCCCATCGGATTAACACAGCGGGGGCTCCCTGCAGTCCCATTCAGTTTGACTGCAGGGACCCCCCCACTGTGTTAATCCGATGGGCCAATAGGAATCTCACAGAAATGTTGAGGCATTTACTGTGAGATTGCCCCAGATTTTCCAAGGCAAGTGATCTGATACTGGTGGCTGCATCTGTACTGTAACGGCAAAGTAGAGTGCTTTCCTGTTAAAGTGGCTTTAAAAGTGTTATTTCCAAGGTCCAATTTGCACTTCGCAAATTTTCCGTTCTTGTGATTTTTTGTCGAAATTTTCAAATTGATATAACATTCAAGTGAAGGATTTTTGTTACATTTCAGGCTCAAAAAATGCATACAGTTCTTCTCGATCTTTATTGAAAAACGCCCCCAAAAAAACTTGACAATTTCTAAATTGTGGCCAAATGTGCTCTCTGTATATAACCTATAGGATGCCCTAAAGACACCCCCCATTGGATGTCACAAGCCCTAACCTGCTGCCGACCCTTTGGGATATCCAGTGGATGACATCAATGTGTTGCTTATTTCCTTTTTCTTTCTTATATAGTGCTGAACATGTTCTCAGCAATGTACAAACTGAATATACAGCAAAAAAGAAAATACGAGGTCAAGGTAACAGGGGGGTGCCTGCCCCGTAGAGCTTACAACCGGAACAGTGTAGCTGAAGGCTGGCAGGTACAGATGTACCGAGCGTCACTGCCCCACTTGACGCGACGCATCGGGTCACAGCTGCGGCGATGTTTCCAGATGTGACACAGTTCCGTTGAAAGAAATGGTAACTCGTGTTACCGAGACGACACGGCCGCGTTTTTTCACTGTGACGTGCTGGCGTGTGCAATAATGGGACCTACGTTTGTACATTAGGATAACATGGGCATGCTAATGGTGTACCACTCTAAGGGCATGTAATCAAGGGCAGGCTGCTGTCGTAGGATAAGTTAGTATGTGGTAATGAAAGAAGACCTGGAGAATGCAAAGATGGACACAGACTTGTTGGGAGGTGGATAGGGAGCGGGATTTTAGTTAGATTTTGAAGGTGTGGGAGCCATGCAAATATGGAGGAACAGAACGGGAGGACTTCCTCTTCTGCGGTATATTGCGTCGAGAGGTGGGAGCGTCACAACCATGTGACTGTTACACAAGCAATCACAAGGTGGCGATGCCAGAAGGTCTCAGAGTGGGAGGGTTTTTGGGGAGACGCGGTTGACAGTTTTTGTTTTTTTACCAGTCGCAAGACTAGCAAATATCCTAAATTTGCCACGCAAATGTCATCCATGTGTATGATGGGATATTCATCAAGCAGCTACCACACTTCCGAAGACTGGAGGATAGGATTGTGTCAATCTGTTTTTAGCTCAATTTCCAAACGTTCTTTTGAGTTTTAGGATATTTGAAAACAACGTAAAAAATGTGTGCAAATGCAACTTGATCATTTGCGAGGCAAAGCGTGTACAGGCATACCCCGGTTTAAGGACACTCACTTTAAGTACACTCGCGAGTAAGTACATCTCGCTCAATAGGCAAACGGCAACTCACGCATGCGCCAGTCAGCACGTCCTGAACAGCAATACCGGCTCCCTACCTGTACCGAAGCTGTGCGCAAGTGGGGAGACTATAGAGCCTGTTACAAATGCCTTATTTACATCAGTTCTGCACGTGTATGCCGATTGCAGTACAGTACATGCATCGATAAGTGAAGAAAAGGTCGTGCTTCACTTTAAGTACATTTTCGCTTTACATACATGCTCCGGTCCCATTGCGTACGTTAATGTGGGGTATGCCTGTACTGCTCATTGTGTATGCATATACAGATGCAGCCACCAGTATTAGATCACTTGCCTTGGAATATCTGGGGCAATCTTCCAATAAACTGTAACATTTCTGTGAGATTTCTATCCTCCCTCTCCGCCCAATCCTCACCCCCCCATCCACTCTCCTCCTCTCCCCCCTCCCGTTTCTTCCCTCTTCCCCCCTCCCGTCTCTTCCCTCTCCCCGATCCGCTATCCTCCCTCCCCCAGCCATCCTCTCTTCTCCCTTTCCCCCCCATCCTCTCCTCCCTTTCCCCCCCACCCTCTCCTCCCTTTCCCCCCCACCCTCTCCTCCCTTTCCCCCCATCCTCTCTCCCCCCCCTTCCCCCCCATCCTCTCTCCTCCCTCCCCAATCCTCTCTCCTCCCTTCCCCGCATCCTCTCTCCTCCCTTCCCCCCATCCTCTCTCCCCTTCCCCCCCATCCTCTATCCTCCCCCATCCTCTCTCCGACCCTTCCCCCCTCATCCTCCCTTCCCCCATCCTCTCTTCTCCCTTCCCCCCCATTCCTCTATTCTCTATTCCCCCTCATCCTCTCTCTCTACTCCCTTCCCCATCCTCTTTCCTCCCTCCCCCATCCTCTCTCTCTCCTCCCTCCCCCCCCCATTCTCTCTCTTTTCTCCCTCCCGATCCATATATACACACACAAACACTACACCATATACACACATACCAAACATGCAACATTAGTGTAACTAACACACACACACACACACACACACACACACACACACACACACACACACACACACACACACACACACACACACACACACACACACACACACACACACACACACACACACACACACACACTCAATTTATAAAAAAACCTACATACTGTACAACATATATATGCACATAATGCCTGAAACACACATATGCATTACGAATACACACACACACACACACACACACACACACACACACACACACACACACACACACAGAATAGACACACACACACACACACACACACACACACACACACACACACACACACACACACACACACACGGAATAGGGAAATGCAGAGGAGCAGCTATAGAGAGCTCTGCTGCGCCACCTGCTGCCCGGGAGTGGTTTAGCAGCCCTGTTCTCCTCCCTCCTCCTGGCTACAGCTGTTCTGTGATCAGCTCCACACTCGCAGCGGCATCCTCCGCTCTCCTCCTACCCGCCCAAGCCTGTCTCTATCTGAAGGGGGGGGGGGGGGGGGGGGGGATTTGTAAGCCCCAGGTTCTGCAGGTTTTTTGAGGGGGGGGGAGGGCCAAGTCAAAAAAGGGATTTTTAGTGATATAAGCGCTCCGCGCTGGATCCGTAGATGTAAATACACTTGATATTACACATAACTAGAGACACAAGGCATGAGGCTAGTTTTATGTATTGTGAAGATAACAATAGTGACTCTTAGAAAGTATAAGGTCCATGAAGAGACATATATACCATGAAGGTAACAATTAATGGGAGTGAAACCCACTCCTCAATACCTCGTTGGGATAGTCCCAGGACCACTAATACAACCAGAGATTGTCACGGGAGACCAGGCATTGACACCTTTTATACCGGGATCCTATCACGGAGCAAAAACAAATAGTAAAACAAATTGTCATTTATTCCATAGAAACAGCCGTACACACCGTGGATTACACAATACAGGAGCACACACACTTACTGGGGGTCTGGGCTGCAACACTAGCCTATCCTAGGTGAAACAGTCCATCAAACAAAGTCTTTAGGTTGACCAGGACTTAGCCCGAAAAGTCCTGGAACTCAAATCGGTATGAAGTTCCTGACACCACCGCTGTATCTACTCCGGAGATGCCGAAATCCCTTGACCGGGAGATAGTACCAAACGTCCTGGAACTCTTTTCGGTTTGCAATCCCAGCCGTGACCTCTACGTTCTCTTCTCAGAACTTGCCCCCGAAAAGTGGGACTTAGAAAATTTCCTGTCTTGAAATGTCTGAAGTCGCTGCTATTGCTCCGAGAGCATCTTTTGGTGACTTTGAATTTGCCGCTGCCAATCAGAGCTTTGCCAGTCTATCTAAGCCGGGCAAGCACGGATTCGGATTCCGACAAAGGCACGCACCAAGCTTGGTAGCCTCGTGGCCTCTCGGCTTCCCGGGCTTGGAAGTCCCCAGCTCATAATACCGTACACAAGCATATGTACTATTAAAACATAATGAAACAAAAAAAAATGTTCCCGTATTTTTTCCCTAAGCCCCAAGCTAGAATGAAAAACCGCTTAGGTTCATTACAAGGGCTGTATCTCAATCCCTATTGAAAACCGGACTTATGTTTCATAAAAACCCTCGCAACCTCATATATGGTTGGAGTACCCCTCAGAACCTCTATACTGGTTCTGGGTAACCGGGCATGGAACTGGGGATCCCTTTGTTACTGGGGGGGGACCCCGGTACAGTTCTGGGGATACTTTACACCCCTATGCCCCGCTTACCTTTCTGGTCTGTGCTGAAGCAGGGAGTCCTAGCGGTGAGTCGCAAAAGCGTTTCCAGAGCAGGATTTTGACTGGAGCCTTGTGCCTACATGTATCGGGGCTGCCTGACCTGACTTCCGGGTACATTATTGGGGTGCCCAGCAACTCTGGGCTCTGACTATCTAGGCAGACTTTCTCCGCAAAATCCCCCCTGAAACTCATAGCCCAGCAATCTCTGCTTGCTGGCACCCATGGAAAGGTTAAACACATAAATTGTTTATTGTTGCACAATTGCATACATTGCAGATACAAAAAGCAGGTTCAAGAGCTGACACTCTAAAACCCCAAATATGGATCAGAGGTCACCGGCCGGGCATAATACCTTAATTGATGGCCTGGTTACCCCCTCGCCGTCACAGGGACCACTTAATAATATATAGAAATTATATACTCACAAGATGATGTGCCTCTGTCCTGTGCCTGTTTTGAGTTGAGCGTGCTGCCAGTAGGAGAAACCCGTAGGAGGGGGGTTGCTACACCTCCGTTTTTTTTAATATGGATTAATAAAGCATTATTTTTATATTCACTCTCTTGGCTGCACGCCATATTCCTCCTTTTTTTGCTCTTTTTGGAGGGGGGCGCAGCGGTTGCCGAGACCCCATGCTCTTCCCCAGGGGATTTAAATGAAACGCCGGAGGGATCGCGTGAGGCCTCTACGACTTCCCTTACCTTGTCTACGGCGCTACGTCGCCATGGCAACGCGGAGTCAAATGATGCCGAAGACGAAGTAATGAGGGGAGCGCGAGCAGGGAGGGGGAGCACAGCGGGGAAGGTTTGCGCGCCTCTGCTCGCATCTTTTGCTAGTAGAAATGCCAGCAAAGAAATGAAGTGAAGAAACAGAGAACTTCCCAAATGCCAAGTGCGGAGGTTCTGGCCCACTGCCAGAACCGATCGGGTCTTTAAATACCCGGAACCACGCGGGGGGCTACGTAACATTAAAGTACAGTACACTCCTCATGATAATAAAACGTAATGGATCCGTCCCAGGCTCCTCCATTTCATACACATGATTAGCGTGGTTCCTTCACAGTTGGCAGTGTGTCACAGAACCATGAAAACACATCCTGTGTAGCACTGCAGCGGGAGGAACCGGAGCCAAGACACATTCTCAGTACAGTCCCCAGCCAAAAACACCGAGCTGCTAGGAGGCCATCTCAACTTGTATCTCTACTTATTACACTGCACGCACACGCATGTAATGTACTGTACTGTACAGTAGTAATGTAATAGCTGTGTGTAGCTCATCACCTAAACATTGCATCAGGGGTGCGCAATCCTTCTCCCCTGTGCCCCCCTGTCGGCTCTTCCCCCCCCCCCCTTACCTTGACCCCGGCGTTCTGACGTCATGACATCATGTTGATGTCACTCCGCCATAGCAACGTGATGCTGCGTCGCCAGAAGCCAGCCTGAGAGAAGCTAAGAGGCCTTCGCCGCACCCCCGACATTTAATTTAAATGCCTTCGGGAACAACACGGAGCCTCTGTAAGCGCCACACCCCTCGCTCACCCCCCCCCGAAATCTTGAGTCCCCCAGTTTGCGCACCCCTGATCTACATCATCAAGGGGGCTGGACAGTGTTCCATGCCTCCCCCTAGCCATCCAGGGGGTTGTAAAACCCGGCGTCATACCTTCAGCGCTGCGGGAAGACGCTGCAGACAGAGACAGGCTGCTGCAGACAGAGATGACTGCACAGCTCATCTATAGGCTTAGTATCATTTATCTCTCCACAGCTTATATCCCATCAAGTGAAGGCTTAATGCTGTGGGGTCCCATTTAGAAGCATGGACCCCACAGTGTTAACCCTCCAAAACCTCCCCCCAAAAATGTTCATGCTAGAAAAGGGTTGGGAAGCACCAACTCCTGTGCTCGTGCCTCTGAGTAACGCTGTTACAATGCGGGTAAGGAGACCTCGCTCGGACTACACATCTCAGCAGTAAGGATTCAGGTCGCACCTCATCATGTGTATGGCTTCTGGGTCTTTCGAGAAACTGAAGGCGTAGCCACTGGAAGTGGTTCCAAAATCGATCGCCACCACCACGAAGAAGCGAGGGCTTCTTATCGTCGTGCGCTCACTCCTCTGAAATACACAGCACACGCGAAGAGCCATTAAACATGCAGTCCCACAGGGCAATGTATATATATATTGTAGTGAAAGTGCTCCATCAAGAGAAAAGAAAGAAAATAATGCCAGAGACAGAGAGACAGACAGACAGAGACAGAGAGAGACAGACAGAGGCAGACAGACAGACGACAGACAGAGACAGACAGACAGAGAAACAGAAAAACAGAGAGACAGAAAACAGAGAGACAGAAAAACAGAGAGAGAAAAACAGAGAGACAGAAAAACAGAGACAGAAAAATAGAGAGACAGGCAGAAAAATAGAGAGAGAGACAGACAGAAAAATAGAGAGAGAGACAGACAGAAAAATAGAGAGAGAGACAGACAGAAAAACAGAGAGAGAGACAGACAGAAAAACATAGAGACAGACAGAGAGATACACAGAGACAGACAGATATACAACAGCACAAAAGCTAATTAGTAATACGTAAATAACTTAAATTAAAATGAGTTTGAAAAAAATTAATTGAATAAATATTCTAAGAATTGCCACCAATAATTAACCACATTAATGTATTATTTTGCGTGTCCTTATTTTTGCTTCCAATAAATCACATTTTATTATTAATTTAGTTGAATAGATTTTAAATGACATCAAAACTAAAGTAGGAAGCAAATCTAGTGCAGGATCTACATGATATTAATCACATGTGAAATCCCCCCCCGCGTGCCAGTGATCCTCTATCGCGAGTGGTACGATGGGAATATACAGTAGCCTACGTCATGGCCAACCCCTTATATTTACCAGTGTCAGAGTTCATGCCCCAAAGTCCTTGGCTACAGACCCAATTTGAGCTTTTTATCAGTCAGTAGCCAATGTTTGTGATATACTGTATGTTGACAAACGTAACAATTCTCAATGGGCCGAGTATCTGAACTGCAGAAGGGATAGCACCGCTGTGTTTAACGCCTGTTAGTATTACACTGGACATCATTAATATCCCCTGCTGTACGAGTACAATTCAACGTAAAGCTTCTCTCTCTGAGACGGGGTGACGCTTGCTTACCGGTGACTGGGACGGGGTGAGAGGTGCAATGTTACAACTCTCATTCTGGAGGCTTGGCGAGTTTGGTGGCGAGGGAGTGCAGGAACGGTCCATATTGGTACCTGGGAGAAATAAATAGGACAGCGTCACTGCCTGCGGTAACACTATATAGATATGCTTTCATGAATTATATATACAGTATATGGCTTTTCCACGCAGCACCCCTAAAGTAGTCATTACAAATCTCACTCACATGTAGTGTTCACACATTGTAGGATATGCTTATCTACTCATAGCTTTAACCACTGGGAAAACCAACATCCCACCATATGTGTATGAAGTAGTCTTTGGGCCTCCCAGTAATATTCACTGATTGTCAACTTAAACCAGGGAGGGCCAACTCCTGTCCTCAAGGGCCACCAGAAGGGCAGGTTTTAAGGATATCCCTGCTTCTGCACAGGTGGCTCAATCAGTGGCTCAATGTATGACTAAGCCACCTGTGCTGAAGCAAGAATATCCTTTAAACCTGACCTGTTGGTGGCCCTTGAGGACTGGAGTTGCCAACCCCAGACTTGAACCATGCCTCTTGCTCATGCAAAATGGTAAACAGATGCCCAGCAGTTAATACGCAGTCAGTTTAAAGCATGGCTTCAACAGCTCAATAAGTACCTGCGCCGACTAAAGCCGCGTCCATTGTGAGCATGCGCGCGCCTGTAGCTGGAGCGATTTGTGTTCTAGGGGTAGTCGCGACGGGGAGGCGTGTTGGGGGACGCGGCCGTGACATCACGGAGCTGGTTCGCCCTCATTGGGTGAACCAGCTCACGTGACCCGGCCGTCGTGCGACAGAAACACATTTACTTGTCTGCTCATGGATTGCGAGCGTCGGCGCTTCTCGTCGCGCGTGCTCTATGGCCGGCCTCATGGAGTCACAGCATTTTGATCGCGGTAACCATGGACGCGGCATAAGACTGTAAGGCCGGCTGACACAAAGAACAAACTTCCAAAAACGACCAATTTGTCACTTGATGTTGGAGCCACTTTCCGATTATTAAATGGCCACGAGACGTGGCTCTCGGAGACCCCCATCCCTCATTCCTATTCATCCTCTTGTAACCACTTTATTGGCGTGAAGTTGCAGAAACACATCAATGTTTGCTTTTGCCGCAGTGATGAGGGAGTTACTTGTAATTGTACAATTATTATACTGTTCCGGCCTGGACAAGTTACCCAATGGCCACGTATCAGCTGCCTCACTCCAAGTCAGTTTAACATTTCCATTCATCCATAAATATGTCTACTCTATGCAGGACTTATAAAGATAAATGTTCCACGAGTGTCACAAAAAAAAAAATGCAGATCCTCTGCATTTTATTCACGGGTTTTTATTGAGCTATATTTCTCGAGTCCTCATTTTACAACTATCATATCAGTGGGAGGAAATGACAGTCATATTTCCCTAACCCTGTTCATTTAATGTAACCATGTATTTGTCATCATCATAACTCTGTGCCCAGGACATACTGGAAAACGAGACGTAACTCTCAATGCAATAAATAAATATCCCGAAGTGCTGCATCATTAAAAAAGTAGGTTAATTATATATGTATATATATATTTACTTTCAGAGGTTTATTCACCAAGATTCAAAGCTTTAACATATCATTAATGATTGTTACCTCTCACTGTGCTCAATTAAATAACCATGACTGATTTATTGATGATGTTGCATCTTAGAGAATAGATACCAAAACAATAATATACCTTTATTGATTAGTTTATCTTGCCCTTTCATTGTTTTTCCCTCAACGCCTCGAGACATGAAAGTCTTGAGAGTGAATATACAAAGTTGAACCACATACCAAAGGTATAAAGTATTAGCTCATTGTCATGCTCATTCTTTATGTATATGGTAGTATGCTCAGGAGCTGGAGATCTCTAAAATGAAATGCTGCTTTAAGTTGAACCATTGGCTTCATGTCCCAGATGTGTGTGTGTGTGTGTGTGTGTGTGTGTGTGTGTGTGGGGGGGGGGGGGGGGTAAAGCTATGCTGATGGTTTTACTGGCACAGAAAATACCAACTAATTGTACAAAGTCCAGTGATTTCTTTCCTGGGACATGTTTATTTTTAAGTGCATTCACATTAGAGCCTGAACCATTGGGTTATCGACCATCAGATAAAAACAGATTCATGCTTTAAACCCCCCACCCCCCACTCATTCAACTGATTGATCACCCCTAAAGTGCCTTTCTGATGCATCACCCATAAACAAATAAATTAAGCTGCAATCGCCTCGCTGCAAATGTGAAATATGAACTGTGCCAGAGTATCATTTGTCAGGAGATTTGAAGGCAAGCCACAGCCTTTTAAACACACGCAAAAGTGCATCCGCCTTCCTGACACAGGTCTCCCAAGCCTGCTCCAATCTCTGGTACATCATGCAGCGATGTGTATCATCCTACAAGTATGTCGCACAAAGAAAAAGGCGCTCTGCTTCTATACCAAGCTTGTTAATCCTGGTTTTAAAACTGGATGCCAATCATGGTCCGTGAATACTGGTTAAAGTGGTACTGGGAGGGATGGAGTTCTTTTATTTTACAAACCCATGGTACCACAGATTTTTTTTACATTTTTATTTCCATGTATACAGTCCCACTTCTTTTCCTTTAGAGTTGAGAGAATTTTCTGCCGCTGGAAAAGGGAGAAGATGGGTGGGTTCAAGAATCAATATTGTGTCTGGTAATTTGTCGGCCAAACCCCTCCAATAAACAGCACACAAATCACTCATTGACACAAGACACTGAAACAGTCCAAAGGGAAATGCCTTGAACTGTTCAGAACGCATTTGTAAGTATCAAGTTAATAACAAAATGTGCTGTTTTTGAGCTAGATACTGTACTTTGTGTAAACAGCACATAGTAAGAGAGTCTGGGGTAGGTCACATATAAAGGAGACCCTGACCAAATTAGGGGGACGGAGCATAACCCTTGGGTTGAGGGGTCATGGAGTGATGCGCTGGGGAGGGGAGGGGAGGACTTGGATATTTAAGAGATAAAAGAAGGTGCAGTATGGTTAAAGGTGTTGGTATTACATTTGTCAGTTGGAGAGGTGCGGACTGGTAAGTTTTGCCCTGGTGGTTGATATGAAGAAATGGGAGGGGCCAAAGAAGTGGTGTAGCTAGACATGGGCGGGCCCCGTCCAAATTTTTTTTTCAGGGTCCCATTAATATTAATACGGACTGTAATTTTTTTCTCCCTCCCCCATCCTCTCCCTGATCCTCTCTCTCATCATCCCTCTTCATCGTCAGCTCCCCGCCAATGGCTCCCCACCCCCCTCTCTCTCTCCCCCCCTCAGCTCTCTCCCCCAGCACTCTCTCCCACTAACCTCTCTCTCTCCCCCTCAGCTCTCCCTCAGCTCTCTCTCTCTCCCCCCCACTCAGCTCTCTCTCTCTCCCATGCCTACCTTTGGCAGGAGGAGATGATCAGAGGAGCAGGCGGCATAGCAGCTGTGGCAGCAGACACCGGAAGTAAGAAATACTTCTGGATCAGACTGCTGGAGGGCGCTCCTCCCCTGCCTTGCTGATTCCTCTACCGGCTTGTTTTTCCTTTAACATGGGGGCAGCCGCATACCATCTCTTCCCGCCTGTTTCTACAGGGGTGGAGAGGATCGGGCCCCCCAAGAGAGCGGGCCCCCAGCTTTGCCCAGGCTACAGCTATGCCCCATGTCCAAAGCATGTGCTCCTGGTGGGACTACTTGCTGATAAAGTCAAGGAGATTGAGGTTTACTGTATGTGTAATCCCCTTTAGGGATTACCGTAGGGTGTAAGGGTTTAAAGGATTTGAAGGAGTTAGATATTGAACACCTACCCCCTAAGATAGTTTGTTGCAAAGTCACCAGACAAGGGGACTGGCCACACCCTGCTTCTTGAACATGCTGGATGGGTCACCTGGTCTAGGGTGCTCAGCAGAAGCCTAACCCCACCCTTTTTCTGCCTAGAGACAGGGAGTGAGAGAGAGAGAGGTTATAAATAGGAGGGGAGAGTAACTCCACCCTCAGATCCCTGGAGGAGTGACAGTGGAGGGTCTCACCTGCATATATAACAATGTAAATAAGTAGCATAGGGTAGGCATCCCCTTCTTTGTTTTACAGATAGGGAAGTGCCCTTCGAAGTAAGACTCCTTAGAATGAGAGAAGCAGAGCAGTAAAGGCTAGTCAGAGGGGAGAACTGTGTCCCTGGGGGGTTACCCACATAGTAGACCTGGGACAGCATGGACAATGTAAGGAATCCACATCTCAGTTTACTTACAGACCTGTGCAGTCCTGGAACACTCCCCCTGAAATCTACTGCAGCTGTGCAAGCTATTACTGCAGCCCCAGCCTGGGTTCAGTCATTAGAGCAATGCTATCACACGCCCCTTCTGCTATTGTTTCGCTGACCTTTAAATACAGCATTCCCCACAATGCTTCTCTGCCGAGCATAATCCTTCTTGGATGTTACCAAGTGTTCTGCCACAAGCCCCTGGCTTGTTCTCTCTCGTTACTAACTCTGTTATTGTCCTTGTTCATGTTCCTGGTTCCTGGTTCCTGGGCCTGCTGCTTTCTCTCCATTGCAGAGGCCGTGTCCTGGTTCCTGTGCTGAAGAGGTGGATCCCCAGCGTTTCCTTCAGCTCCCTGTTTTCTAAGGCCTGCTACCTTTCCCATAGCAGAGGCCTGCCGACTAAGTCCTGAAGCCTGCTGCTCTCTCTCCTTGCAGAGGCCTGCCTTGCACTTCTGTGCTGAAGAACTGGTTTACCAGTGCTGCCAGGCGGTGTGCCCACTCCGGTCAACCTTCTCCTTGCTGAGACTGGTACCATGGGCCACGGTCGCCACCCGCGCAGAACCCGCTCCTGCCCTGCAGCTATTACGCTGAAGCGGGACCTACTTGACTACCTGTTGCCGAAACTCCACCTGGATAACGTTCTCCCTGATGTCTCCAATCCTGACCCTGGCTCGTCCACTGACTATGCTGCCTTCTCCAGTCCCGACCCTGCTACGTACGACTACAAACTGTGCATTTCAGATCTGACTACGTGGTCTCAGGTCAGTGATTATATAACCCACCTCAGCCCTGTGGTCCGGTCCTGGTTTGTGGCGAGCACAACCATGACAGACAAGCAGTAACTTGGAGCGAACATCCCCAGGGAATAATGAGTGGGGCACACTTAAAAGGATCTACCCCTGGCACCCCAGCACTGAGGCATTCATATGGGATGGAGAGGGCACAGAGCAGAAATAAAGTCCTCTTTAGTCAAAAGAAGGGAGAGTAGCCCAAGGCATAGGGTGACCATTCGTCCCGTTTTGCCGGGACAGCCCCGTTTTTTTGTGCCCTGTCCCAGTTGCTGGTCCGTCCCAGAAATATCCCGTTTTTTGGCCCAGGTCCCGGTATGCGGCGAGGCGGCGGCGGTGAGGAGATGCGGGAGCAGGTACATTTTTTCTATGGAAAATGAATGCAGAGCCAGTAGAATGAATGGATGCCAGGGGCGGGGCTTAGCATGCCGCCCGGGCCGCTGGGGATTGGCTGCAGGTCAGCGAAAGCGGGGGCGGGGCTTCCACTTCTTTCTACAGAGGCGAGCACACAGTGAGTGGTGTGTGTTTCACTTCCCGCTCCTCTGTCGGCTGCGCGGTGTCCCGCCCCCCCCCCTCTGCCCCGGCCATCTGCCTAGGG
The DNA here is from genome assembly GCF_040206685.1 of Ascaphus truei. Taxonomy (NCBI): domain Eukaryota; kingdom Metazoa; phylum Chordata; class Amphibia; order Anura; family Ascaphidae; genus Ascaphus; species Ascaphus truei. The sequence continues at coordinate 536,728,836 of NC_134483.1, forward strand.
TGATAGGAGGTGGTAGCGTGGGTGCACCCGCCGGGTGTGGGGGGGAGTGGTGTTGTCCCTTTGCCCCCTTTGCCTCCTGTCTCCCTTTGCCTCCTGTCCCCCCTTTGCGGCTTTGCCTCCTGGCACTCCCTTCCCCCCTCCGGGCCCTCCCCTTGGCGCGTGGGTGGTCAGTTGTGGTGCGCGGTCGCTGCCGCTGGCTAGCGGGCGGTGAGTGCAGGGGGAGGCGGGAAGCTGCCTACTCGAATCGCTGGCCTTCCCTCCCCCCCGCCCCCCAGTCACTCACATCTGTTTCTGCCTCTGCTCTCCAACTCCTGTGTGTGTATGTGTGTATCTATCAGTGTGTGTGTGTATGTGTGTATCTATCAGTGTGTGTATGTGTGTATCTATCAGTGTGTGTGTGTGTGTGTGTGTCAATAGCTGTGTGTGTGTCACCGTCTCTCTCAGTCTCTGTCTCTCTCTCTCTCTCTCTCTCTGTCTGTCTGTCCCTCTCTCTCTCTGTCTGTCTGTCCCTCTCTCTCTCTGTCTGTCTGTCCCTCTCTCTCTCTGTCTGTCTGTCGGTCCCTCTCTCTCTGTCTGTCCCTCTCTCTGTCTGTCTGTCCATCTCTCTCTCTGTCTGTCTGTCCCTCTCTCTCTCTGTCTGTCCCTCTCTCTCTCTGTCTGTCTTTCTGTCCCTCTCTCTCTGTCTGTCTTTCTGTCCCTCTCTCTGTCTGTCTGTCCCTCTCTCTGTCTGTCTGTCTGTCTGTCCCTCTCTCTGTCTGTCTGTCTCTCTCTCTCTGTCTCTCTCTCTGTCTGTCTGTCCCTCTCTCTGTCCCTCTCTCTCTCTGTCTGTCTGTCCCTCTCTCTCTCTGTCTGTCTTTCCCTCTCTCTCTGTCTGTCTGTCTGACTGTCCCTCTCTCTCTCTGTCTGTCTGTCCGTCTCTGCCTGTCTGTCTGTCTGTCTGTCTCTCTCTCTCTCTCTCATCTTAACTGCCCTATACCTATACTGCTTTCTTCTAGATCTGACTCTCAAGTTTCACACGTAAGACCTCGGAAGACAGGAAGGGAACATTTCCCCTCTTGTATAGTACCTTGAGGGACTGCGGATTAGGTAAGATCCCAGACGGGATTGCTGCTTTAGAAATTGTGAAGAGGGGGCATCCTGACACTGGTTAATGGGTTCAGAATCATTCACATCTGGGTTTTTCCCCCCGATTAGTGTGGTGTACACACACACACACACACACTGTAGTACAATAAATAAACTTTGATGTAAAAAACTAATCCTGTTATTAGTTCTTACTAGAAATGTATTCAATTTCTTTTTTAAGGGGGATTTTTTGGTTGGGCGAGTAGATTTTTTTTTTTTTGGGAGGGGGGGTGGGGGGTGGGGGGTTGGGGGGAGCATGATTTCTGTTGGCAGCCCTGCTGTGGGAGAAGGTAGAGGAGAGAATGGGAAGAGGTATAATGAATAATACAGCATCAATGGTGATTCTATTAGATGAATATCATTATAATATTCATTTTTAGTAATGTAATTTGTTGTATTAATTAAAAAAAAATTGTGTCCCGGTTTTTCATTTTCAAAATCTGGTCACCCTACCAATGCAGGAACCCTGGAAGTAGTAGAATAAGAATGCCATGGGATGATGTACAAGTCAAGCAACTGTTCAAGAAATGTGTCTCTCCAGGAATGCCGTAATACATCTGGAGAAGAAGCTGCATTACCATGGGATATAAATAAAGACCACCCTGTTCATCACTGTAAAGTTCAAGGCACCCATCCTTTTTCCCATCAGCTGCATCACCAACTGCACGGACCCAGCACCCTGATAACACAATACACTCAGGAAGCCGAATACATAGACTATCCGATGTAAAGTCCCTAGGAGCCAGGCAGGGAGGGTTACATATGTTTAATAATAGGCAGCGGCCATTTGTACCCAACCAAGGCGCCTGTATTTATTTCGGTGGGTTGGAAAATGGAAGAGGCGAGTCAAGGGTACAAGGTTCATGCACGAGGAAACGTTAACAAAAGCCTGAACTTGATGAGTATAGTCCTCTTTCAACCCCAGATAATGTGTTACTACAGAAGTAAAGTCCTGTCGCAAAGGAGGGAGGATGAGTAGGTAGTGTCATACCCTTAATTGGACCAACAGGTAATTGATAAATTACAAGATTTTTAATCACACATGTTTCTTCATTAGATCTGATGGTACACTATCTTATTACCTACTCCATCTCGCTTATTTGCTACTTTACGGTCATATACATGTCTCCACAAACCTGCCTTTCCCTATTATCTCTTATTTATTTATAAAATGTTTTACCAGGAAGTAATACATTGAGAGTTACATCTCGTTTTCAAGTATGTCCTGGGCACAGAGTTATGATGACAGATACATGGTTACAAATACATAGTTACATTAAGTGAACAGTGTACAATGCTTCCACTGCAGCCAGGGATTCTGGGTAAGGACATACAAATGAGCACTCACAGGGTGTCACGGTTTGCTTCTTACCCATTTTAACATGGATCCCTTTGCATGTCATTACCCAGAATACCTTCCTGCAGTGGAAGAACTGTATGCAAAAAGACAAATCAGGAGAGGCAGGTGTGTGGACCTGTCTGGGACATGAGAATGTGCTCACAAGTGGTATTTTTATATGCTGCACACTGGTGGGGCGCTTTTGTCACTTTTTTTACTCACCAGAACTTACTTTGTGTCCGATAAAGGAACTAGAGCCATCTAGTCTCTAATAGAATAATAGCATCAAAAACGGCTTGTTTTTCAACAGAGAGAGATGGAAAAAAATATTTGTCCATAGCTGAATATGACACTATATGTTTTGCATTAAAGCTGGTCTCCTGCTGTTAATTATTATTAATGTGGTTGTGTTGAATTTTATAGTGTTTGGCTATATCAGAGGTGTAGCCATGTGTACAATTGGTGTACATATCTCCTTCATACTGGCAGTAATCCTGGTAAGAATGCAGGGTTGCCAGTAACAATCATGGAGGTTTGCCCTCACACCCTGGTGAGGTGTCATATGTACACAAGGGAAGTGACAACATGCTCTGTGTCCACTATTAGTGACACAAGAGGTGTGACTGTTTTCTGAGTCTATATAAGACACTGCACGGCCTAAAGTTAGTGGTTCAGTTCAGTCTGTGTTCTGACTGTTCAGGAGAGTCATGTGGAGGTCTGCAATAGTGTTACAGTGTCTGATGCAAGGGCTGTGAGTCTGTGCAGCTCAAAGCAGAGAGACAAGCTGGTGAATCTCCCTTAGGGGAGGGGTGGAGAGTAACTCTATTAGAGGAGAAGGAACCTTCCTAATGGAGTGCAGCAGAGAGATGAGCGGCTAAGCACGACCGCTGTGAGGGGCAGTCTGCGTGATGATGTCAATAAAGATGCCCAGTTTCACCAAACCCTTGCTGTGTATGTGTGGAGTCATTACAGAAGGAGGCACCACAGAGGAGTTCCTCATCAGACACCCCCCTGCGGCCGCAGAGATCCTGATGAGGTGGAGGCGCTGCATCAGATGTGAGTAGGACTCAATCCCACCACCTCAGATGCCTGTCATGCTGATATCCCCATACCAACCCAGTGGGAGACGCAGGAGTCCTGTAAGCCAGCAGGTGCACCACACACTATACCTACATGTAATGGGGCCAGTAGACCACAGGGGCCAATGTGAGATTGGGTGGGTTAGGAAAAAACGTTACAATTGGAGGCGCTGCTGAGATACCTATCAACAGGACAGGCTTTTGCTAGGCACACTAGGAAACAGGGAGAGTGTATGCTGCCAGTCAGTGCTGTGTATGGGATGGAGCCTAGGGGTAGTCAGGGGCCTGATGGATTTGTCAGCTCGCAAAGGACAACCTAGGATCCTGAGTGAGGTTAAGTGGGTCTGGAGACAGGGCTATAGCTGTTCTAGTCACCTTGAGGCAGCTAGTTGGTAGGATGCCTGAAGGAACAGCCTGTTAACGTGGTCAGGAATTCTGGAGAGGGTCTGCGCTAGGCTGGCCAACAGTAGGTAGATGCCCTAGTACTGCATGGGAGAAGCCAGAGTATTCTAGCCAGGAGCCAGGATACTTACCACAGAGCACAGACTGGAAGAAGGTGGACACAGCATACACAGAGAGAGTGAGCCTAGCCTGAGGTAGTGGAACATGAGTCAGACGTACATTAGATACACGTAGGTGGTGCACCATGGCATTCTTTATTGCATCGGAATGGCAGCTGCCCCGCAGAGAGGAGCTCCATGTGCGATAACAGTAACTACAAAGTAAAAATGGCGACCGGAAGAAGGGAAGATTCTCGCGGTGCGGAGAGTCCAAGATGGCGGACCGCGGCTGATGAAGGGAGCGCACGTGGTGTGCGTACCAAGGAAGAACAAGCTGCAGAAGGAACTTTTGCTAGCATGTTATGGAATGGCGCTAAGGCGGTGGCCGCGCCATTTTGGTCCTGCCTAGGACCTTGGGGTGCTACCCTGGAGGACATTGTTGGGGACATTGTGGTTGTGTGCGGAGAAAACGGAGAATCTGCTTGCCAGACGGTGAGCTACAACCAAAAATCTACCTCAGTTGCTTATGTGAATTGCCGTGTAAACCAAGATGGCGGCTCCCGCTGCCCTGGGAGACCGCGTGGGCCGAGTGCAGAAAATTCTGCAAATGCTAGAATTGCAAGAATTTGGCCGGGACTGGCGCCAAGCAGAGAACCCAACCCTGCTGGGGGGTATGGCACGAAAGCTGTGGCCACGCCCTCATGGACTGTGACAGGCTCAGAGCCAGTGCTGGGGCACCCAGTGAATCTGTGGGACCCTCCCCTAATATCCACCAGGGGGAGTGGTTTCCAATTGTGCCAAATGAGAGTGGAGCTGGCTGAGGGAGGAGTTAACAAACCGACCCCTGCCCTTCAGTTGCAAGGAGCTGGTGAACAGGCAAGGCCACTACAGAAAGTGTCCCCTGTAACCAGCGCTATTGGCAGAAAGGAAAAAGAGATGGACATCTCAGCTCACCCCTACTCGTTACCAGGAGGCTTCCTGGTAATCAAGGCGGGTGACACCGAAACGATAAGGTGCCTGTGCATGCAGTGCCGACTGCATGGTGGTGTAGCCAGCACAACGGCTAGGTGCCCCCAATGTGGCATCCACTGCCTATGGGCCGTGCAGCCCTTTGTGCCGGGACAGACCGTAGAGGTGGGAGCGGAAACAGCCAAGCTGACGGCTGAAGCCTCACCTAAAGTCAAGGAGGAGTAAGCTGATCCCGGAGAATGGGGATCGCTCCTGATGATAGCGACGGAGCCTAGAGAGAAAGGGTTCTGCAACCGCGGTGAGAACCTGTAACCTCACCGTCGGTCCCCTATGGGAGTGCCACTTCCCGAGTCGGAGTTCGGATCCTCGGATGAGGAGCAAGCGACCCCGACATCGGTGGTGATGCGCCTACCGTCAGACCACTACAGCGGTGCTGCAAAAGAACCAGCACTTACCTGTGTCGCTGCGGAGCTGAGTCTCGAGGCGCCGAGGTCGCCTGTGTGGAAACAACCGGAGCGGCAGAGTCCCACGGCCGAAGTGACTTCCAACGCGGGCAGCGGAGAAGATCCCATCCCGAGCCGAAGGAGCAGTGAGACACACCCTTACCCTCCACAGGCGCCGGTGGTGGCAACGGCGGAGGAAGACCTAGCCCAGGCCCGAGCAGAGCGGAGAGCTGAACCTTCACTTCCGGCGGCGGATGTCATTCTGGAGGAAGAAGTTCCGGTGGGGAGCCCAACCCAAGATGGCGGCGGTGAGTCCCGTGAGATAGATGACATCACATCCGGCGGACACAGCAGAGCGGGGTGGAAGATGGCCGCGTCCTGGCGACCGCCGTGCTGTGCCAGGTCGCCTGGGTCCGAGAAGAGCTTGCAGGCCCTGCAGAAGCCTGGGAATCATGAGACGGGTGAACCGGAATGCCAGTCCGATGGTACCGGTCAAGGTAGCGAGAAGCTGCGGGTCGTAGCCTCACGTCTGCCGACAGCGTTTCCCTATGCCCAACCCCCGGCCATAGTTAAGACACCTGTCCCTGTCACTTCCTCATCTGGGTCGCAGTCTAGACATGGGTTGTCTGGGGAATCACGGGCCACTTCCGAGGAACGGACTGGGGAGAACCTGGACTGGGGTGATTGCTTTACCTCCGATGAGGGATCGGGGAGGGAAATGCATAGGAGAAAGGAGTCGTCTTGTACTAGTGGGAGCAACATTATGATGGATGTAAAATGTAGGCCCAAACGTTTTGGGTCGAATTCTAGATCTACCGGTACTTCAGGGGTATCGTCTGGGGGGGGAGCCAGAAGACAGTGAGGGTACGGTAGCGGTACAAGAGAGTGTCAGGGAGAGAGAAACCAGGTGGTGGGCGCCCATGTTTGAGGGGTATGAGGCCTGGCTGGACCGTACGCGGTTCATACTACAATGAGATGGCATAGTGGGTTCCACTGATGACGATAGGGGATATAGTTCTGATGATGAGGAAAGATCAGACGAGGAGAATTGGGATACTGATAGTTCCATAGAGAATTGGGATCGTGAAGTATCCGATGAGAATTGGTATGATGATAGTTTACATCTCCAGGAGATGCCTTAAGGAAGTATATGGGCATGATCCTCTCAGTCCACTAGCATCCAGGCAGGAATTATGGGCTTATTGTGGGTGTCCAGTATGTCACCCAGAGTGTTATAGCATTGCTGCTCTAAACCCAGTGGACCATGCTGTGCGCAGTCCACCTTAAGAGGGTATGGTAGTACCAGTAATGGATACTCCAACAAGGAGTAATCCTGGTTGTTATACATCATCTAAAGTTAGGATGTTTTCTGATGATGTATGGTATGATAATGTATTTCTATAACTAATGTGTATTGTTGTGTTTTGCAGTGCTACTTGAAGGAAGGTTTCGCAAATTTAGATCCCAGCCGGGTCGTTGGGTTCCACCAGGGGGAGAATGTAGCCATGTGTAAAATTGGTGTACATATCTCCTTCATACTGGCAGTAATCCTGTAAGTATGCAGGGTTGTCAGTAACAATCATGGAGGTTTGCCCTCACACCCTGGTGAGGTGTCATATGTACACAAGGGAAGTGACAACATGCTCTGTGTCCACTGTTAGTGACAGGTGTGGCTGTTTTCTGAGTCTATATAAGACACTGCACGGCCTAAAGTTAGTTGTTCAGTTCAGTCTGTGTTCTGACTGTGTTCAGGAGAGTCATGTGGAGGTCTGCAACAGTGTTGTAGTGTCTGATGCAAGGGCTGTGAGTCTGTGCAGCTCAAAGCAGAAAGACAAGCTGGTGAATCTCCTTTAGGGGAGGGGTGGAGAGCAACTCTATTAGAGGAGAAGGAACCTTCCTAATGGAGTGCAGCAGAGAGATGAGCGGCTAAGCACGACCGCTGTGAGGGGCAGTCTGCGTGATGATGTCCATAAAGATGTGTGGAGTCATTACACAGAAGGAGGCACCACAGAGGAGGTCCTCATCAGACACATCCCACTGTGGCCGCAGAGATCCTGATGAGCCTGATGAGGTGGAGGCGCTGCATCAGATGTGAGTAGGACTCAATCCCACTACATCAGATGCCTGTCATGCTGATATCCCCATACCAACCCAGTGGGAGACTCAGGAGTCCTGTAAGCCAGCAGGTGCACCACACACTATACCTACATGTAATGGGGCCAGTAGACCACAGGGGCCAATGTGAGATTGGGTGGGCTAGGAAAAACTGGGAGCCCCGGCAGGTACCCAACGTATCATGTGCACCAACAAACACTATAGTGGGCAGCGCTGTACCACACATTGGATGGGGCATTGACTTTGTGGACACCGGGTTGTTGGGTGCCCAAGAGCCCCTAGGTACTGTGGGGACGGTCATCCCAGCGTGCAGGTACGGCTGTGGTGGCCCAGGTGGGTGGGCTGTATATCATATTCCACTGCACATAGTAAAACTGTTCTGTTATACCACATGTGCATTTCTTATGTGTCCTGTAACGGGGTCATTCTACACCATAGAATCCTGCTACAGGTGGAGGCGCTACCGAACATCACTCAGGTACACCCCAGGTTCCCAGCAGCGGAGGCTCAGATCTCCTTGGCACCAGCAGGAATTGCACCACACCCACACACTGTAGCCATACATCTCCCAGGGGGTGGGGGAAAGTGCGCTACAGGTACTATTGACTTGGGTTTCATTTTGGTGAGAGGGCTCATTATTTCAGTTGCTAGCCTTTTGCCCAACAAGCTCATGGTCCATTTTCTCTTCACCTCCTGACCCTGCAAGCAGCTACAGATGTATTCCGGCATATTCCCTGTGAGTGGGGATTTGGCGGGAAAATATGACCGTGGCGAACCAGTGCAGCACGGCTCACTAACTTCCAATAACTTAACTCTGCCAGATTCATATACAGGAGTCATTTCTACATCCACAGATTAACCTATGTTTGCTCTGTTAGTATGAAGCAATAGTACAATTAAACAATAACAAATTCTCATCCTTAGAAAATACTTATCAAAAAGTCTGGGCACAAAAACTATCACCTTGATGGGCTCCATTTTGTACCCAAAATGTTCTAAAAACAATTCACTTGTTTTAACATTCCTACAAAATCAGCTGTTTTCCTTAAGTTGGGGTTTCTCCCATTCCACAATCCTTCTCCCAATTCAAATGTTCACTCTGAATGACATTACAAAAGAGAGTCTGGGGAAACAAAATGGATACTGAATGACATAAATCCCAGTTGCAAAGAAGATGGGGCTTATAGGCCCTTTTAAATTTAACCACCATAAACTCATTCTGATTCCTACATATATGACAACTTCAATTAAAGTTAAATGTTGAATGTTTGGATTGGCCGCAGAGAAAGGAATTTGAAGAGTGGAATAGCTTTCGGCCTTGTGGTATTATTTGATCTGAAGGCCCCTTACTCAGTAATAGGATCCTTGAAAATTCACTTTGATTAACAACATCTGTACGGATAGATTCTGCCTCACATTCAGGACTGAAAAAGGCATACATGGCATTCAACAGTAAGAAGAAAAAACAACCCCGTGCCTGCTGTGAGGTACACTTCGTTTTAGCAATATTCCCTGTAGACTCCAATGAAAACACACAAATCTCAATATATTTCTTGCATTACTGCATGTATTTGCATACAATATTTGCAAATAAAGCACGCTTCTGCTGGAAGCCTCCCCAATAGCCGTCATCAGTCTCCAGTCTAGAAGCATATCAACAAAGGCTGTTACTCCGTGTATTATATTCTTCGCCTGGCTTTCAGAGACGCCTTGAGAAATGTGTCCCAGCTGGGGTTAAAAGCAGTTCGTGTTTGATATGCAGATTAACTTGACAGATGAAATGGCTTTTTGGCTAAACTTTAAAGGATTGTTGCCTATTTTGACTCTCCCAGTAAAAAAACATCACGCTTCGGTTTAGGTTTAAAGCTTAACATGAAAAGTATGAAACGCGCTTTTCCAGACCGTCATTATTTAATATACGTTATTGGGATTCTCCAGCAATGATGGCTGCTGAGCCCCGTTGCCGATACTTAATGTCCTCTAAGACATTTCCATATCGAGCTGCTCCCAGTCCAAGAAAAATCCCGGCTGCTCTCCAATTACCGTCCACAGAGGCACTTGTTTAAAATCAACTCGTATCACAGGCACATAATGGGTTACATAGCGACAATAAGCATGCTAGCTACAAACTCAATGGGACAACGTTAGGTTAGTCCTTGATGGAGAAGGATTTGGGAGTGCTTGTAGACATCAGGCTTAACAATAGTTCTCAATGTCAGGCAGTAGTTGCAAAAGCTAGAAGGATATTATCATGCATAAAACACGGTATAGGTGAAAGGTAAGACGGCATAGTGTAATTGTGCCCCCTGTTTAAATCCCCTTGAATATGGAGTACAGTTTTGTGCACCTCGCCATAAAAAATAAAAAAGACAACTGGAAAAATAGAGAAGAGCCACCAAATTAGGAAAAGGGGTAGATGGTGTGAGATGAAAGACTATCAAAATTAGAATTGCGAACATCAGAAAAGCAGCATTCAGAAGTGAATATGATTACCATTTACAAATATATTCCAGTTCAATAACATTTTAAAGAGGACTTTTCATTTTAAGGACAGTAGAAATGAAGCAGGATTATTCCTTGAGATCAGAGGAAAGGAGATTTCACCACCATCATGGAGACTGGGTTGGCAGATACAGTAGATATCTTTTAAGGAAAGGTTAGATATATTGTTAGAAATGAAAGTTTACAGTGATAAGTTAATGTAAACTGGAGTCTGGAAGGAATTTTGTTCCCCTTAATTAGAAAATGCTTCACATTTGGTTTTGTTTGCCTGACTCTTCATTAATAGAGCTAGGAACACAGGATGAGAATTGCAAATGGAATTCAAGTGATTCAGAATCCATGTTGTCTGTTAAAATCCATTTTGTTTCCTCAAATTCTATTCAGATTGAACGGAGAAAGATTGTGTAATATAAGAAAAACATATTTAAAGGTAAATAATTGATTTGTAGGAAAGTTAGAACAAGTGAATTGTTAATAGTACATTTTGGGTATGTAACGGATTTTCTGGACTGGCCTGACCCACCCAATCTCATATTGGACCATGTGGTCTAACCAGTCCCCATTACAGTGTGATGTCTGGTGGTGCACCTGTTGGCAACAGGACTCCCGAGTCTCCCGCATGATGTTGTGTTGGGGATTGCCAACCCAGACAGGCAGCTGAGGTAGTGTGCTTGAGTCCTACCTAGATCCAGTGCAGCGCCTCCACCTCATCAGGATCCCAGCGTCCGCTTGTGGATGGTCCTGGTGAGGAACTCCTCTGTGGTGCAGCCCCCTGCGTAATCACTCCACACTTACACATGAGGGTATCTTTTAACAGGAACATCTTTATTTGCACGGTGGGCCAGCTGCCCTTCACAATGGGTGAATTTAGCCCTCCATTGTTCACCGTACTTCCCTTTGAAAGGTATAGTCCTCCTAATGTAGGGATTCCCTATCCCCACAGGGATATCTCCCTGTGACCAGGTCCCTGGTCACAGTTCCAACACTGTCCTTTTAACAGCTTCTTAACTCCATAACTCAGCAACGCACTCTTACTCTCTACTTCCAACTCCTACAACACTAACTTTTGATCAGTGCTGTGCCTTATGTATCCTCTGGGGGCTGACACAACTCTGACATCACTAACCGTGGAGTCAGGGCCTGTGACCACTCCCATCCATACATAGGGCACCTCACCAGGGTGTGAGGGCAAACCTCCATAATTACTGCTGGCATGCCCATAACTTACCAGGCCTTACTGTCAGCAGGAGAGATGACTGCAGCCATTTTACAGCATGGCTACAGGTACAAGATGAAGTCTATCCAAGGCCAAGATAAGAGTATAGGCCTTGTGTCCAGACTTTTCCAAAGATTGTTTCATTGTATTATTATTTCATGCTAACAAGCCATGCACAGGTTAAATTAAAAGCTTGGATCTACTATATCAATCTGTTTTTAGAATAGATACATCAGAACGTCAAGAATGAATGAACCAACAATACCATCAAGCAATCAAGAATACTCCGTTCTCCTTCCATAGTATGTGTCAGTCGAGCCTATACCTGTAGCTGATATTTTGCCTTATGATAAATAAATGAACTCTTAAGACATCTGTTTTCGGATATTTCATTTGATATTGGATAAGAGGAAACGCACGATTACAAACATAAGGAACTTTCTTATTCACGAGGATATCATCATCTTTGATCAATCTTTCATCATATTATTTTCAACGGACTACGGATATTTTCAAGAATCTCACCCAATTTGAATGTAACAAAGGTTGAACTTGATGGACATACATGTGTGTCTTATTTCAAACAAAAAATACTATATTACTATGCAGTCAGGTATGTAATCAGCAGCACTTTGTGAAGGATTTACTAACCTCTGTTAAAATACTTAAGGTGACATTGCCCTTATTTAACTCCATGTTAATAATAACACTGTATTCACCAAAGGAAATAACATAATGGTATGTCCTGTTTTGTCCCCGTAAAGAGCATCGTGTTAACTAATTTAAAAAAAAAGGAGCTTAATTATAGCTGGTATTTTTACATACAGACTCCTGACGAAGACCACGGGGCGAAACGCGTTGAGTTTGGAGCCCCCACGAGGATACAGAGGAGAGGGAAACAGGTTGAAGTCCATTCAGATGTTCCAACCCCAGCCGACCGAAATCTCGCAAGACCTCGTAACGTCACACACCAGGAAGTGAACGCCGGGGTGAGTGTGCCTGCGTTTCCCTAATTCACGAGGAGGGAAAAAGGCACTGCAACAGTATGGACTGGAACGGGGGACCCTCGGAACCCCCAAAGAGCCTTGTACATCGTCCTTTCAGTATATACCGAATGTGATTCCAACTGTTGTGTACTCATTCCAATATAAATCCTTGTCTACATTCTACACCATTGGGTTTGTCTCCTAATCTGTGAGAAACTGAAGAAAGGCCCCCATCCCGTTACAAGAGAATAGACCATCCCACAACTCATGGTTGAATATTCTCATTTATTATCACAATCCACATTTAATATTGGCCACATTTTTACACCCTGCGCTCCCCTGTTTTCACTTTAATGTATCACTAGAACATAGAGGTTGTTTGTTTTATTGGGTTAGAGGTGCACTTTCATTCACTTACAGTATGTTATAAAGCGGCGGGATATTTTTTCACCTAATCATTGACATATATTAGCTTAGTGGATAGGCCGTTAATGCACAAAGCATACAGTAATGTTCGTTCTTGTCTTAGGTAATGTCACTTTATATGCCCCAATTTAACAAGGTTTAGTGAATCCTCCCTCAGAATATGTACAGTATGCAACACACAATGATGAGAAAGAACCAACAAACCTTCTGTGCAGGGCCGTCAACAGAAATCATGGGGCCAAGGACAAATGAAAGGAGTAGCCCCCCCCCCCAACCCATAGTGCACCTACCACGGAAAACATTTCCAGAAACTCACACTCCAGGCAAGGAAACAGTTCAACCATTTATTGGTGGATCAGCTCACATCCTTCCATCTCATGCAAAAGAGGTACTCATCACACAGCATTATTCATAGGACGTTCCCCTCGCAGCTTGCATCTTCCCCTTGACTAGGCCCCCAGGAGCTTGAGGCCCCTGGGCTAGTCTCAACCCCTTTACCCCCTAATGGGGTTAAGGTAGAAACATTACCCACTCCCTAAGGGGCAGGCTAAACTGGAGCACACTGAATTTGATAGGGAGCCATCTTTTATACCAGGGGAGGGTCCCAACCCCCCAACCCTAAGCTACGGTAACTGGGCAGCTCCACTCCAGTGAGCCCCCCCTCAACCCCCCACCCCCCCATGGCACGTGCTCCAACGGTTTCCAGACTAGCACCTGGAAACCGATACAAATGAACACCTTGCTGAGAATACTCCCATGCTGGCCCATGTGAGAGGGACTTAACCCTCAGGACGCGCTTATAGTGCCGGCGACGCGACGGTGACGTCAGGCTGCGGTCGCTGGAAAAAACAAATTGAGATGACTTTCAGCGAATCGCAATGCATTTGTTTTGGCGCGACGTTGCTGTCGCCGTCGCCGGCACTATAAGCGCAGCCTAACACTGCCTGCTCCCTACCAGGACTTACAGTGCTAGGGCCAGGAAACACATAGCCAGGGGCACTGGGCTACACATATATTTTGTATTTTTAGGGGTGAGACCAGCAATCTCGCCCCTTTCGTTTGAATACTCTTGAGCCCCAGAATTCCTAAATTGACTTCTCTACCTAATTTTACAGGACGCCTATTGACTTCTATACCTATATTTGCATTTTCAAATAAGGTTATTTCCCAGGAATCGCCGGTGTGGTCACCGATATCTCTCCATGTGTTGTATAGAGGAGGGTTAAGGGAGGTATACAAGTCAATGGATACTCTACAACAGCGGCGCGCAAACATTTCCCAAAGGCACTTAAATTAAGCTGCAGGGCCTCTGTAAACCTTTACTTACCTTGCCTCCACACGTGTCGCCATGGCAACACGTAGGTCATGTGACGTTCCGTTGTCATGACGCCAGAGCCAACGCCAGTGGGGGTGAGGTGACCGCCAGCAAGGGGGGCGCAGGGAATAAAGTTTGCGCCCCCCTGCTCTACAAAGCCCTGTTTCAGGGTTTAGCCGTCAATGTGCAGTTGGCAAAACTGTAAATGCCTGCTGGAAATGTGTGATAAATGCAAAATGTTTCACCAGGAATTAAATTAGAAAAAACAAAAAAATGCCAACAAATTAGCAACTGCATTTGTCTTTGCACCTCTCTAATTACACCTTTCTCTCTTTTTTTTTTGTTTTCTATTTTTATACATCTCAGAATCTCCAGCAAAATAATAAACAACAAAAAGCCCCAAACTAACCAAATCTGGTTCTCTGGGCCAAATCGGATTCTCAGGCCGTCATATTACCTAAAACAGTACCAGACTTTATTATCTCTGAGGTAAACGCGTATCCACGAAGCTAATTAGGCGCAAAAAGCCACAGCCGCTGTATATCTCGTTAGCATCAGCTTGCCGTCACGTTACTGTAGCATTGCTTTGACTTATCTTCCGCTAACGTGATGGGGAAAAAAAAACTGGGGCAGGTGACTGAAACCTAGGGAGCGAATGTAAGAGAGAGACCTGCTTCCCCTTGCGGCCCACCCTTACACTCCTCCCCCCCTGCTTCCAACACACACCATGGGAGGTTTCCTCAGCCGAAGGTCAGGCCCACCTCCCCTTAACGGTGGGTGGCTCCCTCACATTTCAAAAGCTTCAAAGCAGGACCAGTTACGCTTATTTTTTTGATCTGTAAGATGTTTACCTCCTATATCCTACTTATGACTTGAAGATAGTTGACATCCGATATGCCCCCCTTCTCCTCTTCCATGGTGTACACATTGATGAGAAGGTTTTTTTTTTTTTACTGAATCTTTATAAAGCTTAAATTGCAAATGTTAAGATTTTTTGTTGCCCTTTTTGAACCATCCCTGGCTGGCCTATGCCCTCCTCCTTTCTGTTGGTAACTCTTAGGCCGCGTCCAGAGTCCGTGCGGCGCAAACAAAAGGGCGTACCTCAATGAGGTCATAGAGCGCGCCACCGCACGCAGACAAAATAATTTGATTTTGTCTCGCGACAGCTGGGTCACGTGAGCAGTTCAACCAATGAGGGCGAACCGCTCAGGTGACGCTCCGGCACACCTCCTCCACGCCATCCCACTGGCCATGGATCGCCTCTGCAGCTCCGTTGCGCGCCTGCACTTAGGCCTTGGCCTTATCCCAATGCAGGCTGACAGCCAAGGCACAGCCCCACTGCCTTGTCAGTCTATTAATACCCTTAACGTCGCCTTTTTGCTTTAAATTAGAATGCTATCTTAATGACATTATGGACATGCTCAACCCAGCCTATGTCTGGGAAAACTAGAACCTCACTAAACTAAAACCCTTGATTTTACAGTACAGGAACTATTTGTTTAGGAGATAAGCAACAGACTAGGCTGCACATTTCCTGGAGAGAGCAGACGCCTGTTCTTATTCTATGAGGACAGTAGTTGTTATGTCGTCTGCACAGCTGTAACAGTGTTTAGCATCTGCCAGGACCCCCCAATCCCACGGCTTTCAGCTCTCGGAGGTTGCCGTCTCTGTATACACCTTTTTAAGATGTTTTTTTTTATTTTTTTAAACGTGACCTAATATTTAACAAATGTATAATTCCTTGAAATCAGGTACAGTACCGCTACTTTATTATTAGAACACTACAACCCCTGGTGACCCCTCTTCCCCCCCTGCATATAACAGCACTGTGTGCACTCTCTTCTCTTCTATCTCTACCATGCTTATGTCTCTGTCCTCTGCTCTTTTTCTCTCTCAGGGACCAGGTAAGATCTGTTTGAAACGAAGCACAGCTGCAGCAGGACAAAAAGAAAACTGAAGGCTCATCCAGGGTAACTCCTATCAAAATTTAAAACCAGAGACAGAACATGAAACACAGACAGAGCTCAGTGCACATCCCGTGAAACTTATACACGGTACAGTGCCTAAATATATATGTATAGATATCTATTAAATAAAATGGTCTTTTAGTTTAACATTTTGGCCAAAGTGTTGTAAGCCCTTGAGCCACTATACGGCAGACCACATCTTTAGGCACTGTACTGTGTATAAGTTTAACTGGATGTGCACTGAGCTCTGTTTGTGTTTCATGTTCTGTCTCTGGTTTTAAATATATATTGCCATGCCCAGTAGCACTCCTCTGTGACACTTATATGCTTATATATATGTTGTGGTTATTTTGGGGGTTCAATATGAGCTTGTAGGTGTCCTGTATGTTTTACAATTCTTGTTCATCTGGTCTTAGATGATTGGAGGGTGGCTCCTCCTACCTAATTGAAGCTCACCCCCTCCCACATTAAATGGTTAAAAGCTCACTCCATTGCATCTCCCACTCTCAGGGGAACTTGCCTGCTTGCAGTTTGATTGCGACAAATCTAATACAGAGTGCTTTTCCTGGTAATGTACAGGTTAATAAGAGCTTCAATCAGACTTAGAACTATGCAACTAATTTTGACAGATTTATTATAAATCATTCTTCCTGGTAATGCACAGGTTATTAAGAATTTATATTAGTGTTAGGTACCCTTGTATTCTGGATCCAGGGTCATGTCTAGGGTATGAATGAACCCAGCTAGCTTCAACTCAGCCCTCTTTCCAAAGCACAACAAGTCCTGTATATTTTCTTCACTTTATTTAGGAAAGCAGCAATAAAAACAGGCACTTGTGGATAAGATGTTTGTGTTGGAAAGGTGTATCTCTGTGGATGCTTTGTAGTAAGGGCAGGTGAAAAGAATTGGCTTTGCCATAGGGGTGTAACATGAATGTACTCACTCTGTCAATGTCAGGAAGTAAAGACAGTGGTTACTGCTTGTGACACAGGGATAGGGGTCAGGCCATACTAACTGTCAGCAGGGACAGGGGGGAATGGGAAAGTCCATTAACTTGGAGGACTGGAGATGTTGCCAGGGCAACCAGGGGTGTGACAGACTAGAAGGAAAAAAGGCAACATAATGTATCCATTCCATCTGCACTGGGAGTGAAACTGCAAGGAAAGTAACATCCAAATACAGCTAGCAGGCAGAACTGCCAAGGAAAGGGGGGGGGGGTGAAACAGAGAAGGCAGAAATGGGTACTTCTGTTCCCTGACACCATGAGATGTGGTCTGCCGTGTAGTGGTACAAGGGCTTACAACACTTTGGCCAAATTGTTAAACTAAGGCCGTGCTTATAGTGCCGGCGACGCGAATTCGCCCGAAAACAAACGCATTGCCGCCGCGTGCACAAGCGACAGAGTGATGGCGACGTTGCGAAAACCCGCCGCCGGCAAAATTAGACGCGACGGCCCTTGAACAAATCAAATTGTGGGAATCCCGCGATGCGGCTGACCGGCAAAAGATAACTTTCGCTGGTGGCGACGGGTGACATCACCCATCGTATCGCCGTCGCCATCGGCAGCACTATAAGCGCAGCCTAAAAGACCATTTTATTTAATAGATATCTATACATATATATTTAGAACTGTACCGTGTATAAGTTTCACTGGATGTGCACTGAGCTCTGTCTGTGTTTCATGTTCTGTCTCTGGTTTTAAATATATATTGCCATGCTCAGTAGCACTCCTCTGTGACACATACGCTTATATATATGTTGTGATTATTTTGGGGGTTTAATATGAGCTTGTAGGTGTCCTGTATGTTTTAACTCCCATCAAAAATAGAAATGTATTAAGCTCACATGGACAGCTTACAGGTAAAAAGCAACACCTACGCGTTTCACGCCCCTGCATTCTCAGTGACACCTATTTCATTTGGTGTAGAAACAGGAGAAGGTGAATGGAAGATAATGCATCATTAGCTGCGCTTTACTTAGCTTCTCACCAAAATTAATAGGATAGAGCAGGCGTGCGTAAACTTCTTGAATTTCGCCCCCCTGCCAGCTCTCCCCCCCCTGCGTGCGCCCCCCGTTCTTAAACCTTAAATGACGCCGTGGGGTCATGTGATGTCACGTGACCCTGCAGCGTCTTTTGACGCCACCTTGCCATGGCGACGGAGCAGATGCCATGTGACGTCACGGCACGTGGCCCCGCCACGTCATTTGACGCCGCGTTGCCACGTCGCCGAATCCGACTGAATCATGGTAAGTGAAAGTTGCAGAGGCCTCGCGTGGTCCCCCGGCAATTTAAATGCCTCGGAGAAGATACCCGGGGGTCTCGGCAACCGCCGCGCCCCGTCAGTTTGCGGACCCCTGGGATAGAGTTTATCTACATGTAGTAGAATAAGAAACCTTCAATCGTACCGTGCAAAGATGTGTCTATTTTCTTTCTCTGAGGGAGAGAGATTATCTATTGACTTATATACAGTATACCACCCAAAACTTCATCTAGACCAGGTGTGCGCAAACCGGGGGGGGGGGGGCGAAAAATTTTCTGGGGGGAGGGGGGGCATGGCGTTTACAGAGGCTCCGCGCTCTTCCCCAAAGCATTTCAATTAAATGCCGGGGGATCGCGCGAGACCTCTGTAAGTCCCTTACCTTGTCTCCGACGGCTTCAGACGATGCATCGCCATGGCAAAATGGCATCAAATTACCCCGCAGCATCATTTGAAGCCGGAGACAAGGTAAGGGGGGAGGGGTGGGGCGCGAGCAGGGGAGAGAGTAGGCAGGGGGGCGCAGGGGAAAAAAAAGTTTGCGCACCCCTGATCTAGACAACACATGGAGAGAAACCAATGAACACACCTGAGACACCTGGGAAATACAGTCTATTTGCATATTTAATGTAGTTCATTTACATATTCAGATGACCATATTTCCCAGGCATCTCTCCCTCACATATAAAGGATTGGCGAAATTGCTACTTCTCTATAGAAATGCACGTTCTGGCGAAATTTTCAAGGATAGTAAAAATTGTGCAATGACTTTGGCGAAGATTACAGAAAATATATGTTTAAAAAAAAAAAAAAACTTTGCAAAATACTTTTGGACACATTCTCATATCTCTACGCAGGAAAGACTGGGGAATCATTCTGGATTTTGTGGCGTCTCCTTAAAGTTTAGAAGCTTCAACCCAGCCTGGCCTCTCTATTAAGGTTTTAAGGTCAATTTCTCTTTATTTACATACAATAAGGTACTAAATCACCCGGCTGCATTGTGACAAATGGATTTTTTATAGGGCTTTGTGTAAAGCTGTCAACTCCAACCACTAATGAACTCCTCCTGCTCCGAGAGACAAACAGTCACAGTTAAACATCACGTCGTGCCCTGAAATCAATCACACGTGCAAACCATCTCTTGTTTTTCTTTTTTTCAGTCTGCAAACTGGGCAATTTTCCCAGATTTGTACAGAGCGGTGGCCTGGCTGTATTAAATATATCAGATGGATGTGTTAGCGTAGCAATGCACACACGGTACCGCTCATGTTTCTTTTTTTTTAAATTGTTATTATTATTACAGTTTCACTTCCTTTTGAAACAAAAAATCTGTTCCCATTAATTTGATGTATTTGCTGTTTCATTTTCATGTTCCACGGGGCAGGTAATGGGCATCAGCCCTTCTTTACTTACCTTTGGACCTACTATTGGGAATGTTTGCAAACAAAGGCCATTGGCTGCGGTAAGCGAGCGGACTGACCGCTAGGTCATTTGTTCCCCTGTACTTGTTTATGGACATTAAGCGTTATGGAGGAGTTACAGTGTGTTAACTGATGCCTTAATGAATCGGCCATCTCTAGTGAATTCCACAATTTAATGAGCATAATAATAATAATAACATGTTCTTGTATAGCGCTGCTAGTTTTACGTAGCGCTTTACAGAGATATTTTGCAGGCACAGGTCCCTGCCGCGCAGAGCTTACAATCTGTTTTTGGTGCCTGAGGCACAGGGAGATAAAGTGGCTTGCCCAAGGTCACAAGGAGTCGACACCAGGAATTGAACCAAGTTCCCCTGCTTCAAACTCAGTGCCAGTCACTGTCTTTACTCACTGAGTCGCTCCTTCTCTTCTTACTGTAAAGAACCTTTCCCTAACTGCAGGTGAATTCTCCTTTCCTCCAATCACAAGGGATGACCCTTTCCCTGTGTCATTGGGATGACTTAGGATGAAAAGATTCCTTGAAAGTTCCTTTTATTGACCTTCAATGTACTGTATAAGTAAATCGTTAACCTAATTTGGATAGCCTACCTTAATAATTCAAATCTTTTATACCCTTTATTAATTTGGTGGCTATTATCTTTTCTCGTTCCATAATGTATTTTTTTAGTGGAGCAGTGCCCAAAACTGTACTCTATTGAAGGTGGGGTCTTATTTATACAGTGACAACATTATGCTCCCTTCCCTTCCATCTATTCTATCTATACCACGCTATGTGCATGATAACATCATATTAGCCTGCATAGCTACTGTCTGACATTGAGCACTATTGCTTAGCCTGCTGTGGTTATGGTGGGCAAGAGAGTGTCTAATGTTGGAAATGCTTGGGATTAAAACCAGGGAATTCTAAATATGCAATAAACCAAGGATCCTACTAAGTCATGACGTATCACAGAGAGGTAGAATGGTCAGAACCGGTGGCATATCAGGTTCTATATCTTGTGTCCATTTCTATGTAATTGTTGTTAGGGAGTTTTAAAACTCACCCTCACACTTACTGTCCTTTATACGCCACAACACAACCACATACTATAAGACTTTATCACCTGCGGCCAAACAGAGGGATCAGGCAGTGAAGCTGTAAGTTTCACACGACACAACATACAGTATCCCATTATAACGCCAAAGGATTTCATGACAATGGCAGCATGTACATCCTCAAATAGCACCAACAAGAACAAGGAAGCATGCTTCATCTGTATGCAGGGATCCCTTTAAGTTTGCTTTACATGTGAACATCATAATGTTGAGTTAGGTTCATGTCACATTAAACCACTTAACAGAACCTTGTGGCTTTGCTCCCATGAGTTTTTCAAGCCAGGCGTGAAAATAGAACAGAATCTTTTTTTGTTTTCTAGTTTGTAAAAAAAAAAAAATCTAATAGTAATTTTATTTTTTTTAAACAACAAAACTGCAAGCTGAAGTCAGCACAAAATACCCGTAGCCTATTCTCTATTTTAGATGACGGGCACATAGCGAGGTGTTGTCTCATTTGATTTCTCTCCAAAACAGTCCTTTGGAGAGAAAGGGGGAAGGAAATATCTTTACAAAGGTTTCCTCTCAAACAGCTGCATGCAGAGTCCTGAATGGTCTCCGTTCCTTTTTAGGTGACCCTCTTTATTGATCTTTCACCGCTTGGAGATTAGCCGTTTTGCTCCCCTAGGATTTTCATGTTCTAGGGATTGACAACTTTGCATGGCACAAATATTCATATCTGGCTCCATCAATATGAGAAGTTGGCGTCATCGAGTTCATAAGACGCAATGAAAATTAAAGCAGCTTGATATACAGAATCCTTCTTATTGTTTTTACATTTCCTCTCCCGGAGCAAAGCTTTCCCAGTCTACAGGACCCTTTGTTAAGATTATGCTCTCTATTCTACCAGTGTAACAGGGAGGATAATATGGTCACAGTTTATTTCTGGCTAATCAGTGGATAAAGAGGATGTCCCTAAATAGAAAAATGTCCAGTGACTGGTCACTGGTAACTTAATGCAACTACTTGTAGCCCTCTTTCTTACGCTCTAGAGTGACTACTGGTTACTGCACACACCTGTGGCTCCAGGACATCTGAGCCTCCGCTAGCTGGGAGCCTGGGGTAACAATTATCTTATTGGCAGCGCCTCCACTTACCCAGGATCCCCATCGTGTAAGATTCCCCTGGGCAAGAACAATAGCAACACACATATGATGGAAACTGTTTACTGTAACGCATAAAGGAACCCTTATAACACTATCATAGCAATAACACATTCACTAACTTATACTATCCTTAACTCTAGTGGCTCGGCCACTCTCCTAATGAGTAATGTCACTGTCCCGTCACTGCGTGCCCCCACACCGTGTCCATGTACTGTATTTGTATATAGGCTCAGTCCTTTGGCCACTCCACTTAGTGTCCCCAATGAGTGTTCCCTAAGGCGGGATCAGCGCCTGTTGACCGGTGTTGGTGCACTTTATTAAATACCTTCCGGTCACTGCGGTGACCGGTGACAACTTCAAAAAGGATCCGCCAATCCAGTGCAGTGTGTCCAATGTCACGATGCTCAACAACCTGGTCCCAGATGACCAGCAGCAACCGCAACTCTGCACACTTTGTCCCTGGCTGTTTATTCAGTAAGGGGATGATGACGCTAGCACTACAGGGCGTCCCTGCAGCACCACAACCTACGGTGACTCAGGGAATCTCTTAGGGCCCTCAGGGAAGATCTAACCTATGCAGGTGGGTCACGGACCCCCTACACCCACACTACCTCTTCCCTTGCTCCTCCGGTGCCCTCTGGCTAGCGTGGTCTCTCCCCCACACTTCCCTTTCCTGCCTCCCGCGAATCCAGCACTCCCATTGGCTCCCTGGCGTCAGGTGACTTTGCAAAGGCTCCTGGGAGTTGTAGTTACTGGCTGAGCCTATACCTTATTGGCCAGCCATTCGCGCGCTTCCACTGCGCATGCGCGACCTCTCTCTGCTCTGACAGTGCCCCCTCACTATGGCGCAACAACATGGCGACACCCTGTACTGTCGGGCAGCCGCGGAACCGTACCACACTCCCTCTGGAGACACACGGCAGCAAAGGGAAGACAAACTAACACATCCCTACATACTTAATGCTAGTTCATAAATAATAATGCTAATTTGCCGGAACAAATGTTAAAAAATGGGACCTATTGAATAGTATTTTTCCAAGTTGTGTATATGAGGAGTGCTGGAGACCCCACATTTTGATACATCTCTGGGTGACCAGGATGTCCCTTATTATTATGCTGCACTATGACATGCTCATCATATTGCATGACCAGAAGTGCTGCTCCTGTGCCTCTTTCTATAAAGGCCGAGGTGAGGGCTGGAAAACCCTCCATTCTGTCTCTGGACAATGTGCGTGGAGACAAAAGAAGATAGGGTGCAAGGCCTTTGTAGATGGACAGATATACATAAAAGTGTCTCTGGGCCATAAGGTGTCATCTGGAGTCGGAAGGTGTTTCATCCAGTAGACCACTAACTACTTATGGTCTTAAATATCTTTTATAGATTAAATTCCGCAATCCCCCCAACTAATTTATTATTTATTTTTACAGAATTGAGACTGGAGAGACAATTATATAGTCCGATATATTTTATTTCCGGGCACCCACCCTCCCAGTTACTAAGATATTTACCTTTTTATGTGCCAGTGTTTCTAGTCCCTTCTAGGGAACAATAATAACATTCACATGTATCAGACAGGCCCCGCAAGCCTCCTTACCCCCATAATCACACAGCATGCATTATTCCCACAGCAGCCAGGGATTCTGGGTAAAGACATGCAAATGAGCACTCACAGTGTGTCACTTTGTGTTTCTTATCCTTCTTAACATGGACCCTTTTAAGCTTATGCCTGCCACATTACACAGCTTTTACAGCAAAGACTTCTGGGAAATCAATATGCTACCATCTGTGCCTCACTCACGGGCCAAAAGTAAGCTGCATCAAAGCATGAAACCGCAGCTCCCTACGGGTTGACCCTGGTAGCCATCTTGATTTTACTGGTACATAAAAATGTCATATCTCAGGGAATCCCCGGAACTAGGAACAGCGACGTTCAACTCTTGACAACCCCACCCAATTATGTATAAAAATAAACTCCAAAAATGGGAGGTTGCTGCTATAAAATAAATACAAACAAATGAAATGGTGAACTTGTAAAATGAGTATCGAGTAAAGTTTTCATTGTACTTCTGTCAAAAAGGTACATATATGAACGCTTGTATGTAATCCTTGGTTAAGCCCAAAAGTTCTAAAAACCTTCCTGGCTCCATTCAAATGATGTTAGTAATCCAGATATTTTCTATACGTTCTCTCACACACCCTACATTCTTGTATCTCCAGGTTTTCAGATCTTACCTATTTGGAGAGTTCCCATTCTGCCATCCAGCACCGTCGACATCTCCTGAAAGTCCAAAAACACGAGAACATGCAATGTTTACAACGATGACCTGTATTTACATACTAGTGAGTCTATCCATTACACTGCAGTAGTAATGGTCAGGACGCTATCACACGGAAACTTCCTTAGCAGTCAATTGGAGTTTCCGTGTGATGGTGTCCCGATTTGGCATTATCACAGTTTAATTAACAAGTTGCTTCCCTGTGTCAAAGAAGGTTTAGGTTCCATTTATTTGAATAGAGATGATCTTTTCTCCAGCCACGTCACAGATTATTGAATAAGGATAATGACTTGAGATGGGCAGATCCGCCCAAATCCGTGTCCCAAATTTCCACTGATGTAACCCCCAAAATCCGTTTCACGGAGTAAAATCAGCAAACAGAATTGGACGGTTTCAATCCGCGCCGATCAAAAACCGTCATTGGATACAATCCGTTGATGGATTTGTAGAATTCAATCTGCAGATTCAGCAATCCGTTGGCGGATTCTCAAATCCGTCCACGGGTGGCGGAATCCGTGGAGTGTATTGGTAATAATTATAAAAAATCCGCAAAACGCAAATCGCCCCTTTTGGAGATTGATCTGCTGAAAACCACGGACAAAAGCATGCCCCATCCCCCTTCTCCCATAAACCAATATAAGACATCAACAGAATTAAACACAACACTTTCTGGGATTAAACGGCCACCACTTTATTTATATAACAACCATCCTAACGCAGCTATTTAACACCAACGTGTGCCAGGCTGCCCGGTGCTATGCCTTGAGCCCACGGATCCACGTGACTCTTGACTCGTGACCCCGGGCTGGTCAGATAACCGGCTCATCCCCGATGATATATATTACCTTGTGAGAGCATCCATTCCATTAACCATGCTGGTCATTACACCACTTCCACCAAGCTCACAGAGGCATCAACCCACAAGCTGCCCCAGGCCCCTGTCTGGCAACCACTAACGCTGTCATAATAATTACACCATCAGTCCATATTCCACACTTATATTGTTTGTTTTTTTTATAAAACATTAACAGCAGTTATTACAACACATACAATAAAATACGCAACTGGGAATGCCAACACCCGATCCAAGGATGAACACACCATGTTTATTATTCCTAAAGCCAAGTGACTTGTAAGACCTACTGTATATAGCTAGAGACACTGGGGACTAGCAGCCTACATTTAAAGCAGCCCATCTTTAAAGTAGCCGGTTATTAAGTAGCATTTAGTGTGAAGCTTTAAAGGGGGTTGAACAGGAGTGGAACAAGAAGTGGACAACACAACACCTACTGAATCCTGGATTTTTAACTAGGACATTATCTATCCCAGACTGCACATCTCAGCACTTAAATATTGGTGCCACGCCACAATACTATTTATATTTGCTTTGACCTAATTTATTTTCAAAATACGTGCTTCTTTCTATCAATCAGTCTCATTATGTCTTTAACTCTATTCATATATCTCCATCACTCCTTCCTTCACAACTCTCAGTTCACATGAATTCCTTTCTTACCTGCGCCCTCTGTCACTGCACAGCTATACCGCCTGCACCAAAACGCACCCCTACAAATCTTCCTCACACATTCTATTTCTGTCCATGCTTCTCCTCTTTTCTACCGGAGTATCTCTCCCAATCCTGGTCACTGCTTTATTTCTACGTGCTCTCGTCCTCCCCTCCCACATACTGCACCGACACACTTTATTCGAGCAAATACCCAGTTTGTACCTAGCAGATACCTGGAATGCGCCGCTCCTCACCTCTGACAAGCCCCGTTGCGTTTGCCTTCCCAGCCATGGTTCATGCCTGGCTGACGGGCGGCTGATCTGTTAAATGATAATGATTAGGATTTAATAGGCTGCAATGCTTCGCGTGTCTACCAGATGGCATAAATTCATGAATTGTAATGCAGTATATAAATATATACTGTGCAGTATTGCAGCCAGCGGGAATAAAATGCTTCAATCCCTGCCTGGAAAATACCTCAATGCACTCGGGCAGAAAACAGTCACAAACCTCAATACACCCGGGTATACCCGAATTCGTGGGACTAGCCGAGCTCGAATAAAGTGTGTCGCCAGTGTATAACTTCTACTCCTTCTGGCGTCAACCCCGCTAACCTCATACCCATCCCCTGCCACCCTCCCTCCTCTCTACCTTTGTCTTGTGCCCTTTTGAATGATCGCTCCCTTTCCAACAAGTGCCTCTCTGTGCACGACTTCTTGTTCTCTCACTCTCTGCTCCTCTTAGCTATAACTGAGACTTTGCTCACAGTCTGACCCTGCTCTGGAAGCCGTCTTCTCTTATGGTGGCCTTTCTTTCTCCCACACTGCATGCCCTGATGGCAGGAGTGGAGGCGTGGGGCTCCTCTCTCTGCCGTTACCAAACCCTTCGTATTCCTCCCTCTCTTGCTTTTCCCTCCTTTGAGGCTCGCACTGTCCACCTTTTCTCTCCTCCCCTCTCCACGTGGCGGTCATCTATCGCCCACCTACCTCTACTCATCCTCTTACTGTCTCTCTCTCACTTTGAATCCTGGCTCTTTTGCTTTCTCTCCTCAGACTCACCTGTTCTTCTCCTTGGGGACTTCAAATGCCACATGGATGACCCCTCTCTCCCTTGGACTTCCCGCTTTCTCTCTCTAACCTTTTCTTTTGGCCTTCAACAGTGGACTGCAGCCAGCACCCACAAGGATGGCCACTACCTAGATCTGGTTAACAACTTTTCTCTCTCTGATTTCAACTAAAATGTGGACTGACTGCTCAATCCCACGTGCCAAAATGAAATGGTATTAGTTTTACTTTGGTGCAAAGGGACAGATTAATAGATATATGAACCGGTTAGTGAGATAAGTTTCTTACTCAAGAGTCCCTCTAGCTTGCACTCTTAAGTACATAGAGAATGTAGGATATATAGTAATCTCAGAGAATACTGTATATATATTTCTGCATAGAGAATATCATTGTCATATAATAATTCTCTTATGTACCACTGATTTATTAGTAAAAACAATAAAGTTTTATTTCACGTGAATATCGACGCTAAGTGAACTGGTATTTACAGTGTTATTTAAAAGTCCACAGTGGAGAAGCTATTGTGCGGATATGGATCCGAGCCAGATATTGGTCAAAGTAGCCCTTATAATGGTCCAACGGAACAGTATTCCTATCTTGGTAAATCTCCTCAGGGATAGGTAGTGTCCGTGAAACTCTAATATAAGGTAAGTGTTAACAGAGCAGCGATGAGCTATGAGTTTGGGATCATAAAGTATCCCTGTAGTCAACTAATTAGCTAATTAGCTATAGGTAAATATAGTACTAGATGCAACTGAAGGCAAACATAGAGCAGTGACTAGTAAAAACACCAGTAATGCGTATGCCTAATGTAGTAATCTCACAATAGTCTTGTGAAAAGTGGCTAAGACTGAATCAGTAGCAGTATGGAAAGCTGAACAGCTGCCTGCCATCAATGGTGATCCGCCTGATCAGTTAACTCAGCTACTGCTGAGAGAGTAACTAGCCGAGGTACGTGGCTGGTTAAATGGGCGACAGAATGGCTAATAAAACCTGCTACTATTTAGTCAATCTATAAGAGTATACAATATACTTCAGTAGCATGCAAATCGCTGCTAGTAGATCAGTGTGTCAGCAAATGTATCAACCAAAGCTACTATATTCTTACCCATGGAGACCAATGTCTCCGATACAGCACATTTGAGACTTGATAATTACAATGTGCATAGTTGTAACACTGCCCACGCCTCCTGCTGCCAATAAGACTGAGGCCGAGTCCATAGAAGGACAGGCCGTGCTGAGGCATGTGGATGAGGATGCCTTGAGAGGGGGCTCGCGCGTGCTCAGGCTTTTAAGTTTTCAGCCGAGCGCCAAGCTGTTTTTCAGTGCGCGGTCGGTTGAAAACCTCCAATGAGAGCGGGGCTGCGTCAACGTCACGGCGCCGTGACGTCGACGTCAATGCGTCGCGGGCGATTGGCCCAGCGACCTCACTGCCCCGCCTCCCTCAGTCTCCCCCCACCTCCGATCGCGGACGCTGGCTCGCCTGTATGTGCATGGAATCGCACAGCTTCTGCAGGCGAGCCTCAGCGTCAGCGCGGTGCAGCACGGCTCCCCCCCTCTATGGCCCGGGCCTGACACTCCATGTGCTCGACTGCACCACCCTGGCTACAGCTGTATCATAATACACTGCAACCTACATTCACGGCAGCACCAGACATAACTAGGTCATATGGAACAAGAAAAAACCCGGGCGCTCCCTGATGCAATTCTAGAACAGGGGAAATGTATCAATGGATGTTACAACCTTATAGACAAAGGTTCCCTCTGGTTCGTCTTCTTGTCCTATGGCTCTGACCCCAATAGGATCCTTATCCAGGATCCTTGTTTGTACAGGGATATAGAGAAAAAGAGGGGGAGCACAGGTTGAAGACTTTGGGATATATATAGTATCTTATTAGATATTTGTAGGTGTGTTTAAAAAGATATATAGAATCACTTACACGGCCTTGTGTAAATGCTCTCACAGCAAGGTTTACTTTTCTTTGTGTTCCCTTGGTTGTTTTCCTTCTTCCTTTCAGGGCTTGTTTTTCTTCCTGGATTTCTTCAAAAGTCTTCGGCTTGCAGTGAGGATGTCTCCCTCGGAGTGAATAGATTGAAAGATAGTTGTTTAGAGAAGAATACAATATTTAAATACTCCAAAACTTTTAACTCTAAACAAATGTATATATATATAAAGGCAGTAAATACTGCCAGCACTCACACGGGCAAGTGTGGGTATAATCCTTGGGGAAGGTATCTTTATATTCGAACTGATCTTCACAAGTGGTGATCTGTAGGTGTAATTAGGGTCTGGTGTGTAATAATAGATGTAAGTCAAATAATACTCACACGGCCTTGTGTGAGTAAATACACAACAAGGTATCTTTAGACTTGAATATTTTCTTTCTTTTATTCAGGTTCCTGATCTTCTTCCTGGATTTCTTCTATGGTATTCAGCTCCCAGTTAGGAAATCTGCTGTCTTGTAGGGGTAATGGTGTTCTGATACATAGGGATCTATAGAACTAAAAATAGTACTCACACGGCCTTGTGTGAGTGAATGTACATCATGGTATCTTTAAATCCTTTGCAGTGCTGTTAAGGTTAAGTTCCAAGTGGGCAAGTGTACAGTATATAGATGGTCCCTCCTTGGTGTGGATATGAAAAGGAACAATGTCACGATTCTAATGGGCTACAATAAATTTTATTCTCAAAAACTCTAAAAACAAAACATGTATAAAAACAATTGAAAAAAATGCATAAAAAGAAGAAACCGCCCGTCAGTAGGAAATCGCTCGTGGGTCTCGTGGAGCTCAGCTAACTTGCTCCGCGTCCGGATATAGTGCTGCCTCCTCTCTGATCCACCTGGATCAGAGAGGAGGCAGCACTATATCCGGACGCGGAGCAAGTTAGCTGAGCTCCACGAGACCCACGAGCGATTTCCTACTGACGGGCGGTTTCTTCTTTATATGCATTTTTTTCAATTGTTTTTATACATGTTTTGTTTTTAGAGTTTTTGAGAATAAAATTTATTGTAGCCCATTAGAATCGTGACATTGTTCCTTTTCATATCCACACCAAGGAGGGACCATCTATATACTGTACACTTGCCCACTTGGAACTTAACCTTAACAGCACTGCAAAGGATTTAAAGATACCATGATGTACATTCACTCACACAAGGCCGTGTGAGTACTATTTTTAGTTCTATAGATCCCTATGTATCAGAACACCATTACCCCTACAAGACAGCAGATTTCCTAACTGGGAGCTGAATACCATAGAAGAAATCCAGGAAGAAGATCAGGAACCTGAATAAAAGAAAGAAAATATTCAAGTCTAAAGATACCTTGTTGTGTATTTACTCACACAAGGCCGTGTGAGTATTATTTGACTTACATCTATTATTACACACCAGACCCTAATTACACCTACAGATCACCACTTGTGAAGATCAGTTCGAATATAAAGATACCTTCCCCAAGGATTATACCCACACTTGCCCGTGTGAGTGCTGGCAGTATTTACTGCCTTTATATATATACATTTGTTTAGAGTTAAAAGTTTTGGAGTATTTAAATATTGTATTCTTCTCTAAACAACTATCTTTCAATCTATTCACTCCGAGGGAGACATCCTCACTGCAAGCCGAAGACTTTTGAAGAAATCCAGGAAGAAAAACAAGCCCTGAAAGGAAGAAGGAAAACAACCAAGGGAACACAAAGAAAAGTAAACCTTGCTGTGAGAGCATTTACACAAGGCCGTGTAAGTGATTCTATATATCTTTTTAAACACACCTACAAATATCTAATAAGATACTATATATATCCCAAAGTCTTCAACCTGTGCTCCCCCTCTTTTTCTCTATATAACTAGGTCATAGGCACCTTTGGTATGGCAGTATTAACAGTGCTATATTAAAAAAAAACTGGGTAACACCATACGACCTTGTCCCTGGTAATGGTATAACTTCTCGGACATCCGCAGCCTCTCACACGCGTGACACGTTCTGCTCAAGGATGTCTTCTCTCTACCCCTCTTGTATCCAAAGCCCTCTCCTGCCTTAAACCTCTCTCACTGACAGCCCCACACCTCTGGAATGCCCTTCCCCTCAATATCCGACTAGCACCCTCTCCATCCACCTTCAAGACCCACCTTAAAACTCACCTGCTTAACGAAGCATATGAGTAGCTCCGTGGCTGCTATTTTACACGTCATACATAAACCTTGGTCCCTTGTAGATGCCTTACCAAAACGCCCATCCTACTGTCTCTGTACATTCTTCCTACAAACCAATTAGATTGTAAGCTCTTCAGAGCAGGGCCTCCTTTTCCTAAATGTCACTTTTATGTCTGAAGCGCTTCTTCCCATTGTGTGTAATTTATATGATTATCACGTGTATTACTGCTGTGAAGCGCTATGTACATTAATGGCGCTACGGTATATAAATAAAGACATACATACATACAACAACAACAACGGGTGGGCGGGAGTACTTTTAAGGCTGCCAGAGGCAAGATGAAGGGGAAACCCCTAACTCCTGTCTATATAGCCTCCTGAATTCTTCCGTCCTGAATCTCCTATCCTTAACCCCATATAGACACATACTCAGGGTCTAAAAGTGCGGAGTATGAGGGGTACCGTAGTCATGGGCACCCTACGCCGATCGCTCCTGCTTACTACAAAGTGGTTTCCAACCCTATGAGAAAAAACACAACCAGTTCCTTTGAAAAGAGCAGTTCCTCCTTCTTTTTTTTTTTAGTCCCCAGAGTGGGAACCAGGCATCCCCTTGAGCCAAATGCCACTATTTTCTCTGGGTACCCCTCTGGTTCCTGAGATACTTACTAATGAAGCTACTGGGTTTAAATCTCCCTCAGGACAAACAAAATGGCTGCCACATATTAGGCGAATACGAAGCTACAACATCATTGGTTGTGGCTTCCTGTTGGATGGCCATTTAAATCCCCTTCAGAAAACAGGAAGTAAAACCAGTGACGTCACCAGTACGTATCTCCGGGACCTGGGGGTCCCCAGAGTGGAAAATAGCGGGGTTCAACTCTGGAGGATCACGGTTCTAATCCCGTAACAATAAAAGGCTGAGGTTAGTTAGGGTAGACTTCTCCTTTTTGTATAACCAAGGAAATAACGAACCTGAGTAAGCACTCACGGTAGATATAAGATGCTTGATTATTCCCAAAATCTAATGTACCACAACGAAATTTATAATACAGCTCAACCCCATTATAACGCGACCCGTTACAACGCGAATCCGCTTATAACGCGATGCCAGAGTGGCTCCCAGTTTTCGTATTTATGAATACTTTACAACGCGATTATTGGTATCTTAAATACTTTATTGTACAATGCATACAATTGTACATTATTTCTAATGCGATCCACTTATAACGCAATGTGAATCTTTGGACCCCAAGCACAGTGTTATAAGGGGGTGTTGAGCTGTATATTTGTGATTGGAGATATCTTTCATTTTATTCTCAGAAGTCAGACCATTGAATAATGGTGAGCACAATCATGTTCAGACTCTTGCGTTCTGCTCAAGCATGTCTTCTCTCTACCCCTTTGTATCTAAAGCCCTCTCCCGCGTTAAACCTCTCTCACTGACTGCCACACACCTCTGGAATGCCCTTCCCCTCAGTACCCGACTAGCACCCTCTCTATCCACCTTTAAGACCCACCTTTAGACACACTTGCGTAACAAAGCATATGAATAGCACTGTGGCTGATACTATACACCTGGAAAAAAAGGTGTATTAAAGGCGCCAAAATGATAAAGGATATATCACACCAAATGCAGGGCCAAGGTAAGGCTCAGGATGGATGAGTTGTACTTGAAAGAAAAGAAGACAAAAACACAAAACATAGCGTAATACTGTAAATAAATAGGACAAACAACATTCAAGACTAAAAACTAGCAGCTGAGATCAAGGTGAAAAATTATTAAAAAAACATTTAATGAAACATGTAATAGAATACTATGACAATGGACATAGGAAAAATTATAAAAAATACACAGAATAATAAAATGACCAAATGGTTAATGATCAATGGTTAGGACCAACACACTGCGACACCAGGTGAACTGCCCACTCACCGGACAAAAGATTGTAACAGGCGGTGGATAATTTGGAGAGTATCCCCTCTCTGCTGCTCAAACAGCTACTGCACCGGAACGGATCTGCAGAGGAGGCGCTGCACACGCCAGCCGGCGTGTGTGTGTGTACTCTCAGTCTCTGCTCGCGGGAAGGATGCCGTGCAGGTGATGACGATTCCCCAGCAGCAGATTCGTCTGTGGTGAATACCAGCTGATTCGCCTCCGGATCGGCTCGCAAGAGAGGCGGCAAGCTCGGCGTCACTGTGGGGGTCCTTAAAAGCCACCCTACGCGTTTCGAAAGCGTGCTGCTTTCTTCCGTTCCAGTGCAGTAGCTGTTTGAGCAGCAGAGAGGAGATACTCTCCAAATTATCCATCGCCTGTTACAATCTTTTGTCCGGTGAGTGGGCAGTTCACCTGGTGTCGCAGTGTGTTGGTCCTAACCATTGATCATTAACCATTTGGTCATTTTATTATTCTGTGTATTTTTTATAATTTTTCCTATGTCCATTGTCATAGTATTCTATTACATGTTTCATTAAATGTTTTTTAATAATTTTTCACCTTGATCTCAGCTGCTAGTTTTTACTCTTGAATGTTGTTTGTCCTATTTATTTACAGTATTACGCTATGTTTTGTGTTTTTGTCTTCTTTTCTTTCAAGTACAACTCATCCATCCTGAGCCTTACCTTGGCCCTGCATTTGGTGTGATATATCCTTTATCATTTTGGCGCCTTTAATACACCTTTTTTTCCAGGTGTATAGTATCAGCCACAGTGCTATTCATATGCTTTGTTACGCAAGTGTATCTAAAGGTGGGTCTTAAAGGTGGATAGAGAGGGTGCTAGTCAGGTACTGAGGGGAAGGGCATTCCAGAGGTGTGGGGCAGTCAGTGAGAGAGGTTTAACGCGGGAGAGGGCTTTAGATATATTTGGTGTGATATATCCTTTTGGTGTGCATTTGGTGTGATATATCCTTTATCATTTTGGCGCCTTTAATACACCTTTTTTTCCTTGTATTTCAATGTGACCAGGGGGTCAGTTTTAGTATTTAGGCAGCCCCTGCAAAGAGTCTAATCCACTTTGCAAGGTTTTACTTTGTATTGACATATTGTGTACTAATTATCTAGTTAGCGCTCACCTGCTCTGTGTCTCCAATGATACTATACACCTGATATATAAACCTTGGCCCCTTGCAGACATACTTACCAGAACGCCCTCCTACTGTATCTTCCTCCTACTAATTAGATTGTAAGCTCTTCGGTGCCGGGACTCCTCTTCCGAAATTTTACTTTTACGTCTGAAGCGCTTATCCCCACGATCTGTTATTTGTTTTATTTATTATTTATATGATTGTCACGTGAATTACTACTGTGAAGCGCTGTGCACATTAATGGCGCTATATAAATAAAGACATACGTACATACATTTATTTTAAATGCCATTACGGATGTCTAGGACCACTGGTTGCAGTGATATGCAAAAACTCTACGGTGGAGGTATTTACAGTACAGTATTAAAAAGAAAAAGAGAATGATAAAAAGTGAACATAAACATAGAACTAGCTTAGTGAGGCTTGTCACTTTTCCATGTGGTCCTCTGATAAGGCCTACAACCTACTGTACAACCAGTCTGCACTCCAGGACCATATATAGATAGGATAACGTTGAAATACAGATGTTGAAAGACTCACGGTCCCGGGCGCCACAGACAAAAAAGCAAAAAATGGCGGCTGCGATTGCACAGCAGGGGGTCCATGCTTCTTTTTGGGACCCCCCCCTCAGTTTTAATCCTCCGAGCAGCCCACAATAACCAACCGCACCAACCCACTCCCCCCATCCCCCACTCAAAACAGGGCTCCAGTTAGTGCCCAACATGTCACGAGAGATGTCATTTAAATTTAACATAGGTTAAACATGTCTTTTTTCAAGCTCATCTACTATGTAACAACGCAGCGCGATTGCGCCAAAAACACCCTTCAATAACGGGAGTGGTGATGTCGGCTACATCTATAGCGGTTTTCTTTTTGAAGGTAAGGTCTTTGGATCTGAACACTCCTTACACATTGTAGTAATCTATGTAAATCTTAGGATATTTCCGTCATATTTATTCTGTGGTTCTCTCATTTTCTTTTTTTCGTCACAGTTTAGACAGACGTCTTGGTGTGTAATCACCAGTAATGTCTTTCTTGTTTACACTACGGAACAGACGCTTGAGCCCGAAAGAACTTTACACGTTGCTTTAACCGCAAGCCACAGATTACCAGAAGAACAAGGACTCCCACATGGAACCCCAGCTGGCGGCAGTCATGGCAAAGTCATCTTCACTGTGCAACCGTTCCCACAGGAAACTTTAAGAACCCAGAAAACTGAAGCGCTCTTAACCCTCTCAGGGCGGAAGGGGCCACAGCACCACAGTGCCATGCCCCCACCCTCCTGCTGGCGCTCGCGATCGGATGACAGAACGGAAGGGGATGAGTCCTTCCTTTTGGTTCCACTTTAGTGACACACTGCGTTCTGCACTCCACAGAAGCGCAGAACGCGATTTCCCCCGAGTAAAAGAAGCATGGTCTTTAGGATGTCGCTACTAGATGGTGGGACATCGGGAGTGCCCGACCGTATGACATTGTAGCTACAGGTCCGCCAACGAGTATTCTAAAACTTGCCTTAAACTTGCCTTGGAAAATCTGGGGCTATCACCAACAAGACCCAGGTACATGCTGGGTACATGCTGCAACATTTCAGTGACATTTCTGCATAAAGACTAATGGCCCATCGAATTAACACAGCAGGGGTCCCTGGCAGTCCCATTCAGTTTGAATGGGACTGCCAGGGACCCCCGCTGTTAATCTGATGGGCCATTAATCTGCAGAAATGTCACTGAAATGATGCAGCATGTACCCAGCATACCCAGCATGTACCCAGGTCTTGTTGGTGATTGCCCCGGGTTTGTTTTAGAATACTCGTCGGCGCTACACTACATGAATAAGGCACACAAAGAGTTTTAAAAAAAAGTCTTCACATTTTTCAATTGTCCTTGAAATATGTCAGAAAAAAAAAAACACTAAGGGCCAGATACACAAAACGGTGCTAAGCTTCAACACCTTTATTCCCATTCACATAAAGGCTTTATACAGGGCTCGACAAATGCGCTCGCCTGGGGCGAGTGCATTTTGGCCGCTGTCGAGTGCTTACCTGAGGCGGCGTCTCCCGGCATTCTCTGTCTTCACCTGCAAGTTGTACTGTTTGCCCTGCAGCTCCTGTTAAAATGGCCGCACGTCATCAAATGACACCACGTTGCCATGGCAACACGACGCTACGTGATGCCGCGACATCACAGCGTCCCGTTGCCATTGCAATGTGGCGTCATTTGACGCAGCGCGCCCATTTTAACTGGTCCTGCAGGGGAAACAGTACAACTTGAAGGGGAGAAGACGGAGATCATCACACCGCTGCAAGTAAGACTTGTGAGGGGATTTTTTTGGGGCGGAGAGTGGCTTTTTACCTACTTTGTCAAATATATATATATAATGCTTTGCCAGATTTATAATGACAAATACATAGTTACAAATACATAGTTACAAATACATAGTTAAAGATAATATATTATAGGCGTATATTACAGTTTGATCTATATATCATATATCTATATATATATAGTACAGAAGAGGCATGGCTGCCATAGGAGGAGCTACTCCCCACCCCCTCAAGTCGGCTTCTTAATGCAACACACAGATGTATACTGTCCCGCTCCTCTCCTTACACTGGGAACTAGCGATTAGCTCAGTCTTTAGCAACTCACGGAGTGGGAAGAAGCTACAATCCACACAGCAACATCTCCCCTCCATCTGCACTGGAGAGAGAGGGAGAGTGGGCTGCTGGGGCATGGAGAACGACCAGGTAGTTGACCCAATCGAAATGGAAGAGGAGGCCCCATCCACATTTGTTTCAGTCAAACGGAGGGAGGGGACAGGTCATGTGTTCGCTGCTGAAGCGATCACATGACTTGAAATGCCGGTGGTCTGGTTTCCCTCCGGCCCCACCAGATCTCCATCATGGTAAAGGTTAATATAGTTAACAGTGCAAAAATAGCTCATTGTTGAGCGCCATGTGAGCGTGGAACGCGTTTGGAGGATATTACCACCTCCTTTTAACGGCTAATCAATAAATACATGCTTTCTATATGCATTCCGCATTCTAGCCCGCTCTGTTTTTCAGAACACCGTTTTTCTTCTTTCTATCTAAAAGTTTATTATTGGTCCAGCAAGTTCGGTTCTTCATCTTTATTCCTCCAAACTAGAAATCCTCTGAAGAATTTTGAAATGATGTATGTGATTAGAACAAGGCTGGCCAACTCCAGTCCTCAAGGGCCACACATAGGTAATGGTTTCAGGATATCCCAGCCCGGCACAGCTGACTATCAGTGGCTCAGTCTCTGACCGAAACACTGATTGAGCAGACAAATAGAAGTACTGTCCCGGCCAGCTTTATTCTAACGCTTGCCGGGTGCATAGCGGGCTAGCCGCGGGTCTGTTCTCCGTTTAAAAACGGAGTTTCCCGCGCGGCGGCCGCTTCAATAGATAAGCGCTAATGGCGCTTACTATTGAAAGCGCCCGAGGCGCGGGAAAACCGTCCGAAAACGGCCGAAGACAGCCCGCGCGCCGCCCGCAGCTATTTTTAAACTGCGGGGGCAGTCGCATTAGCTTTAAGCCGACCGCGTGTGTATAGCAGACAAATAGAAGTATAGAAAAGATCGGGGCACTCACATGCTATCCATGGATTGAATGTAGAAAAAATAGGGTAACCAGGTATTCAGGAACTAAAAAAGGTTTTATTGGAACATGAATAAAGGGTGTTCTATAGGGATCAGTCCTCCCACGCGTTTCTCGCAAGTGTTGCGCTTTCTCCTTGAGAAAAGCGCAACCCTTGCGTGAAACGCGTGGGAGGACTTGTTCCCTATTGAACACCCTTTATTCATGTTCTTCATTCAATCCAGGGATAGCATGTGAGTGCCTCCGATCTTTTCTATCGTTCTATTTGTCATTCCCTATTGTCGGCGGCACCCTGATGGGGGAGAGGGCGAGGGTCCTCTGAGGCCCCAGATGTGCGGGGTGGATTGAGACTGCCAGCAGTGGGACTTCGGGTCGGACGTGAGGTTGCACACAGGAGGTAAGAAGATTTCCCCTACCTCCATTACCCCATACCTTGTCCAGTAACGGAGCTACATACATTGGCGTGATCCTGTTTAGGTCCTCACAAAGAGGATAGCCGCATGCCACAGTTTCCAGGACATACATTTCTCCCGATGAACCATGTACCATCTCTCCCCCCCGATCCACATATAGCAAGATAAGCTATCAAGTATGCACCCCGGAGCGCAGGACAGCGCCTTTCTACACTGATTGAGCCACCTGTGCTGAAGCAGGGATATCTTAAAAACCTTATCTGTTTGTTAATTATTTCGCCGATTTACAATGCATTTCAGGCCATTCTGGCAGCAAAAGGTTTTAATTTTTCTTTTATTTGGACCAAAAATACGTGGCCGGGTTTTAGCATAGAAGGTGACCCAAGGGTGCAGATTTAAGTCTTCGCGCACTTTATGGATTTCATGTGCAGATCCTAAAGAGCAACTTACAGGCATTATATATAAAAAAAAAACCATACATTTGCCAATCTTCTGGTTCTATCCGCTAAAATCACGCAGATACCTCTGGATGAATCCATCGTAAAAATCAACATGAACAATTACTGTACATCAATAAAGTTTTAGTGACAAGTCCCGACAATATATCTGAAGCTGGAATACCGGAGACTGTGCCCTTATGGGGGGATAAGGCTTAGCAATGTCTAATAAATCTGTGCCTACTTTGTTTCATAAACAGAAAGCCTTCTGCAAGTGCCTTGTTATCTTATCTTGAGGTATTCCAGCTGTATTTTGGCAAGTCATGTCTGACAGCTCAAAGAACGTAAGGAAAGGAAACATAACTTAGGCTTCCGAGGTCTGCGGAGAGAGATGCAAGAGAGATAACATTTCAGATAAGCAGAGGAGGGGGATAAATGAATGCCAAGCTTGGGAAATCGGTTCAGTCAGAAGGGGGGGGGGGGACTTCATATACAATGGGTCATCTGTGATGATTATCACCATTATCCACACCTCTGGAATGCCCTTCCCCTCAATACTCGACAAGCACCCTCTCTATCCACCTTTAAGACCCACCTAAAGACACATTTGCTTAAAGAAGCATATGAATAGCACTGTGGATATCCTGAACACATGATACATAAAGCTTGGCCCCCTGCAGACGCACTTACCAGAACTCCCTCCTACTGTCTCTGTACGTTCTCCCTACCTACCAATTAGACTGTAAGCTCCTCGGAGCAGGGACTCCTCTTCCTTAATGTTACTTTTATGTCTGAAGCACTTATTCCCATGACCTGTTATTTATATACTATTTGTTATTTATATGATTACAACATGTATCACTACTGTGAAGCGCTACTGTGTGTACATTTATGGCGCTATATAAATAAAGCCATACAATACAATACAGAACTTTTGGGGGTCTGGAAACCTAAACTCACACTTATTTTTCAGTTCTT
This sequence comes from Ascaphus truei, assembly GCF_040206685.1. Taxonomy (NCBI): domain Eukaryota; kingdom Metazoa; phylum Chordata; class Amphibia; order Anura; family Ascaphidae; genus Ascaphus; species Ascaphus truei. The sequence goes on from NC_134483.1 coordinate 536,768,242, forward strand.
TATATGAACTCCTTTTTGCAAGGGGGTTATTTGCCACCCTAGTGGTGAGCTGAAGGCCCCCCCCCCCCCCCCCCCCTGGTGTTCAAGGCTCCTTCCTTCCCTTCTGTTGTTATAGTATAACCAATAGCAGAGGTCTCCGTGCAGAGGTGCTGAAACATACCAACATGTGCTTCTTTCAACAGCGGGACCTTTCTTAGGCCTGGGACCCGCTGCGCTCGTTGGCGCGGGCGGCAATGTAGCGAGTTCCCCACCAGCAGGGGAATCCTCGCGAGCCGGTCCCGGTCCCCCCTGGCGGCACAGCTGACTACACGCTGTGGCGCGTCAGCCGCTAGGAGACACAAGAGAATGGTGTTTCCTAGCGTTGACGCGTCACGTGGTGTGGCTGTGAGCCAATGGGGAGGGGAGGCTGCGGGAGGAGGAGAGGCTTCGGGGAGCGGGGAGGAGTGTGGAGTGAAAGCAGCGTGAGTGCCTCTCTGTGTGTGTGTCTGAGTGCGTGAGTGCCTGCCTGTGTGTGTGTATGTGTGTGCCTGCCTGTCTCTGTCTGTGTGTGTGTGTGTGTGTGTGTATGAGTGCGTGAGTGCCTGCCTGCGTGTGTGTGTTTTTTTTACTTACCTGCAGCCCGTGGAGGGAGGGGGGGGAAGAGTAGCGGGTCCCTCTGCTCAAGCCACGCCCCCCCTCCCTGTCAATCCTCCCACTCCCGCCCACCTCCCGCTCCGGCCCCTCACGTCATGGCCGCGCCCCCTCACGTCATGGCCGCGCCCCCCCCGACCCGTTAGGCCACGCCCCCCCGCTCCGAGAAAAGTATCCTGTAGACCGCAGATCGCGGTACAGCGAGTTGCACGCGCCGCCGGCAAGCAAGCCAGCCGTGCGGACGCGTGCAACGGGACCTTAGCCTTAGTGATGCTGGAGATAACCAGTGCAGGAGGAACCAGTCTACAGCCGTTTGTTATTGTCTATCTCTCCTAAAAATGACATGTCAAAATATAATCACCTCTTCCCATGTGTAACCTCATTTGAATCCATCACTACTGTATATTAAGGGCATGGCGTATTGTTCAAACCTTTTGTGAACTCATGTGCATTTTAAAGCAGCAGTCCAAGCTGCATTTTTGTTCCCCCCCCCCCTTTAATATGTGCATCAATACAATCCACACAATGATAAGTGATTAGCTAAGTTGCCCATCGATTCGAGAGGGCCGGGCTCAAAATGGGGTGTGACAGAGTCTGTTTCAGAAGAGGAGGGGGGTGTGACTTTGTAAATGTTTGCTATAGAAACAAAAAAATGCTTGTTACATTAGAACACATTAAAAATATAATTCAAAGTTTTTTTTTTAAAGTGCTACAATTATTTTCTCATAGTACAGAACTGATTTATTAAAATAAATTAAAAACGTAGGATATTGCTTGGTCTGCAGCTTTAACACAGAAGAATACATTTACTGAAAGGAAGATGGTCTGCAATAAGATCCTCTGGGGATTTGACACATAGAAGTCTCGAGATTGTTATACAGTATTTGTTGGAGAGATATGGAGTGAGTCCTACCTATATCCTGTTTGAGCATTGAATTGCCCCGTCCGGGGGCAGCTAATTGTTGCAAAGGTTTTTCCTGAAACTTGAATACTTTTGTGTCCTGGCAGATGGATGCATCATTTTTATTTTAGATCACTGGGACAATTTGTAGTTTCACATTTTATTTAAAAATCAAGGTACCGTGTACTATTTTTTCACCAATGAATGTAGATAGCTTTGCTTTACCCAATAATGTTATGTGTGTAGGATTTGTTAGTACATATATGCAGCCCCGGTAAGAAATGGGGGGCTATATATCTTTCTCCTACTGGTGTAAGTCCTGCTAAGGGCAGGCCGCCAGTGGTTATCATGGGTTTTCCCCCCTTCAAGCCCTGCCTTGATTGATGGAGGTAGGCCCCTGCCTCTGTGTGGAAGGCCTGAGACACAGGGGAGGGGCCTGCTGACATCAGGAGGGGTGGGGCTTGCCGGTTCCTGTAAGAAACAAGCAGTTCTGTCATGGGAGCAGAAGTGTTGGAGCGACTGACCTGAGAGGTCATGATTAGAGTGACACCTGTGCTTGGAGGAGAAGCAAAAGACCAGCCTGTTTAGAGCTGATAACACTATAGGCGGTGGACCAATGCCCCTCACCCTGCTCAGGGGGTGACGGGGGATCTTGCCTCACCCAGAGGGTATACCCTTGGGGTGGGTGTCGGGGGTATTGAAGCCCCATACAGCCCATCCTGCAGGAGTACAGCCTGGAGGAGAAGGAGAGGAGGACAAGACCCTGTACATTGTACATGCTGCTATGAACTGCTGCTGTGTGCTGTTACAAGGACAATAAAGAGACATTGCTGCTTTTATCAAAGACTGTGTGTGAGACTGAAATCTTTCGCCCTGAGACCAGGGCTTCTCTGGGAGGATTTCACCCTACCCCTATAGGGCTCGCCAGAGATGGAGGCGCTGCACCGTTACTGCTAAGAAGTTGGAGGCATATACCCCAGAGGCCTGTCCCTGTTATCCCCTATACCACCGCGGGAGACTCAGGCCCTCCTGTTCCTCACAGGTACGCACCACCATAGTACACGTAGCCAGCTCTCGTTACACCCTAGGGGTCCAGTCTGCGACCGGGGGGGGGGGGGGGAACATGGGTTACATTTGGAGGCGAGCTGCGCTGAGATCCAGAACAGGACAGGCTTTCAGCGCAGCAGAGCTGGAAGAGTAAAGTGCACCTTCCATGCAAGTACTATAGAGAGTAGGGCATGTATGCATACCAGGGGTAGTCAGGGGAGCGTGGATTCCCGCAGAGTACACCCTGGGTGCCCTAAGAGGGTGATGTAAGATGGGTGTGTGGCTATAGCTGTCCTAGTCCCTTGAGGCAGGTAGTGTGAAGCAACTGGGAGGGTTAGCCTGTTAACTTGTCCAGGGACCATGGCCTAGGGCCCGCACTATGAGTGGCCAAAAGTAGGAGACGCCCGTACTTAGGGAGATGCCCGGTACACTAGCCAGCACCCACATAAAACACACCACAGAGTACTTGCAGGAACCGTCAGCGAGTGCGGTGCACAGAGAAAGAGTTCTGCCTAGCCTGGGGTATGCCACATCATATCAGTGGGTAAAGCATCAGTGAGAGTATGGAAAGAGCGTTCAGTGAGCAGTCTGAGAGCAGTCAGTGTCTAGGAACGAGCTATGCACTAGACACTGAGAATAGTGCACATATACATTTGGAGGCTCATCAAAGATGGCGGCCGTCACTACATGTGCTCCGCGGAGCAAGAAAGAGTTAAAAATGGCGACCGCAGCGCCATCCGTGGCCCAGCAGCCGTCCCAAAATGGTGACTCCCGCCAATCCTGGATCGCGCACGTGAAGAGAGCAAAGAGACTGTTGGAGACATGTGGCGGGAGATGTGCAGGGGTTTGGCACCAAACCCAGATCCCCTGCAAAAGGAGCGGAGCGGCGCGAAGGCCGAAAGCCCACCCACCTGTGCTGTGACTTGCCGACAGACAAGGCCATGTCACACTGAGCGAAGGAGTGCCCCTCCTCTTGTTTCCACCAGAGGGAGGGGGCACAAAGAGAGCCAATCAGAAGTGTCCTCTCCAGAGAAGGGACATCAAGTGAGAGCGAGGAACTCCACTTCTGTCTGGCATTCGAAGAGCAAGGAGCTGAAACATTGAACTGTTCCACCTCATAGCAAATAATGTCAGAGCTAAGCACGACAATCTTCCAGCACCCAGGAGGCTCCCTGGTGGTGGAGATCGATGGCCGAGAGTACCTCCGGTGCCTGTGCATACACTGCAGGACACCCGGACCGGTACCAAGCACCAAAGCACGATGCCCTCAATGTGGCACGTTCTACCTATGGACTAACGAATCATGGCCCATGATAAAGACCCCTCGGGGTGCCTCTCCGGGAACACTAACGGAGGTGGCGGAGACAGCGGACGAGGCTGCCCTAGTTCCCTGCATCACCACTGAGGTGGGAACCAAGGCCCAGACAACTACAGAGCCGAGCGATGTTCCGGCGGAGAAAAGCGCGACCGCAGTGGAGGTACCGGAGCGGGCCCATTTCATACCAATACCCACTGGCGGTCCGGCGAAAGACCCAGGTGACTCCCTAGCGGAGGATCTGATCAAGTCATCTTCGGAGGAAGAAGATGGCGTGTCATCGGTGGCGATGCGCCTACCGGCGAACCACCCCAGCTGTAAGAAAGATGGCGGTCCACTTACCAGAGAGAGGGATCAGACGAGTCCGAGCACCCCCCGACAGCGAGCGCTGGTGCGGCCTGAGGCCCGTAGCAGTCCCACTGCCGTGGTGACTCCCAGTGCGGCGGAGACGGGATCCGAGACGGCTCCGGAGGAACCAGAGATCATAAGCAGACAGCAGAGCGGTAAGGAGACACCCCCACCCCCTTAGTCCCGCCAGGCGAAGACGGAACCTGCAGAGGAAGAGAGAGAGAGAGGCTTGCGGCCTACCTGCCCGTCCGCAGACCGGATGATCCACCACCGCCCCTTCCGGTTCTCGACGCACTTCCGGTGCGAGACCACGGAGCAGATGGAGAATCCGCGGGCACCAGTGATGACGTCACATCCAGGTCCGACTGGAAAAGAGGGAGCGTTGTTCTCCCCGCGGAGAGCAGCCATGGCAGCTGCACTTGCCACACTGAAAAGCCAAGGCGTTTCCCGAGGAGCACGAAGCACGCCGGAAAGGGCAAGCAGGAAGGTGCCTGTTGGTCGCGGCATTACCCGCTTGCTGGACATTGATACGGACATTGCCGATGCCCCAGTCCCAACCCCTAGCGCCATTGCCCCAGCCACTACCCCTGCCCCATCATGAGTCATGACACCGGGACCCAGCATGGATAAATTAAGCAAGAACCCCAAATATTCCAAAGATTGGAGGGATTGGGAATTGAGTGACGAGGGATCTGATGGGGAAGTACCATATGCCAATGTGATACGTGTGCCTAACCCTATATCATTTTCTCCTGTGTCTAGAGGGAGGGCCCGAGGGTCCCAGAGTACTGCGGAGGCAGGGCCTGTTAGCAAAGTGGTCCACAAAATGAACCCCACCATCTACACCGATACCAGAGGTAGACGCAGGGGCTCGCACTCTACTGAGGCGGTCACGTCAGGTGTGTCATCACAAACCGAGTCAGAGACAGGTACTTCCAGTGCAGTGTCAGAGTACGTGCACCGTGACAAGTGGTGGGCACCCCTGTTCACAGGCTACCACAAGGGGATGGACCGTACCAGGTTCCTGTTAATCAGGAACAACATAGTTGACCATTGGTGGGCGGTAGGTGCCTTTACTCCACAGGAGGTCGCCGATTGAGTTAGAGCACCGATACCAGGAGATAGAGCAGAAGAACATCCTTCCTAAAGGGGCTGCCATATTATACGATGATATTGCCCCAGCGGAACCTGAGTTTTGGGTACTGCCAAGCAGGGCAGGTAACCGGAAACTTACAAAGTTGAGCTGAGCAGACAGGGCCATAGTGGCTAGGTATAGGCAATCCCACGGGTATGATTTCCCTTATGTGCCTGAGCCGATAATGAGTGAGATAGAGGAGCACAGAGATAGCTGGCTCAGGGAGGCAGTGATGGAGTACTTGCGAACAAGGTTCGGGAAGGCAGGCTATCACAACGAGGACAAGATCAGTGATGTAGTCCGGGCCTGGAGTGTGGGGAGGTGCATATACATGCACAGTGTGGTTTATCGGCCGGAGTCTAGGTCGGTACAGCCATACAACATCACTGTGACTGATCATAATGTGCAGGAGGTACGAAAGCCTGACCCAAGACATTATTACTAGTTGGTTCTCCCCGTTGGGAGTAACCGTGTGCTGTTAATTTACGCCATCTGGTGGATAGTTTTATGCATATCCTAACCTGCAATGTGTTTGTTTCCCAGATGTTCATCTGCAGGATGGTGCTGCTAAAGTTAGGTCCAAGTGGGGACCTTTGGATTCCACCTGAGGCAGAGTGTAGCCCCGGTAAGAAATGGGGGCTATATATCTTTCTTCTACTGGTGTAAGCCCTGTCAAGGGCAGGCCGCCAGTAGTTATCATGGGTTATCCCCCCTTCAAGCCCTGCCTTGATTGATGGAGGTAGGCCCCCTGCCTCTGTGTGGAAGGCCTGAGACACAGGGGAGGGGCCTGCTGACATCAGGAGGGGTGGGGCTGACTAAACTTAGGCTTGCCTGTTCCTGTAAGAGACAAGCAGTTCTGTCCTGGGAGCAGAGAGTGTTGGAGTGACTGACCTAAGAGGTCATGATTAGAGTGACACCTGTGCTTGGAGGAGAAGCAAAAGACCAGCCTGTTTAGAGCTGATAACACTATAGGCGGTGGACCAATGCCCCTCACCCTGCTCAGGGGGTGAGGGGGGGATCTTGCCTCACCCAGCGGGTATACCCTTGTGGTGGGTGTCGGCGGTATTGAAGCCCCATACAGCCCATCCTACAGGAGTAGGAGAGGAGGACAAGACCCTCTACATTGTACATGCTGCTATGAACTGCTGCTGTGTGCTGTTACAAGGACAATAAAGAGACATTGCTGCTTTTATCAAAGACTGTGTGTGAGACTGAAATCTCTCGCCCTGAGACCAGGGCTTCTCTGGGAGGATTTCACCCTACCCCTATAGGGCTCGCCAGAGATGGAGGCGCTGCACCGTTACTGCTAAGAAGATGGAGGCATATACCCCAGAATCCTGTCCCTGTTATCCCTATACCACCGCGGGAGACTCAGGCCCTCCTGTTCCTCACAGGTACGCACCACCATAGTACACGTAGCCAGCCCTCATTACACCCTAGGGGTCCAGTCTGCGACCGGGGAGGGGGGGGGGGGGGACATGGGTTACATATATAACGGAGTAAACGTTATCTGATGAAATAATGGAGTCAATATATATATATAATTCAGGTTTTCTTTTAAGTTTTAGCTTTGGGGACTCACTCAATAAGTAAGAAGGGCAAGCGTCAGTTTCCATTCATTTGAATGGGAGGAAAGGTGTGCTAAATTTTAGGATCTGGCCTTACAGAGAACTGTGTAGGTAATCTACAACTTGATGGGAAACCAGGAGAGGGATTCATGGAGGAGATGAGGACAGGGCAGGTGTGATGGTGGTGCAGTCGGTGCCACTGGAAAGAGCCCCGTGGTTACAGAGGGCTCAGGCTCTCCTCCACAACAATTAAACTGATTGCCGGGAGGGGGGGGGAGCACAAGGCCTCTGTAACTCTTACCTTCTCCTCCCGGCATCTCCCCCCATCATTATGTCTCCGCGATGAGCCATACAACGTGACGTCACATGGCGCCAAGAAGCCATCCCGCTGTCATGGCCAAGCAACGCCTTTGATGTCGTGGAAACATAATGACATGAGCATACAGGAAGGGATGCCGGGAGGAGATCCCGTCGGAGAAGGGAAGAGCCGAGACCATGCAAATGTAAATACACCGAGCCTCGCAAACATCCCAGCCGGCCATGGGCAGACACTGTGCTGGGAGGAAGTGTAATGATTCTTGCTATAGAATTTGGGATAGAAGGCAAAGGAGAAATTTGCAAGGCCTGCTAGTAATATTGCAGGTTACAATAATTCTAATAACGGGAGAGAATAAGGGCATGCATTAGAGCAGATCTCTTCAACAGATGGCCCTTGAACTCTCGGCTCCTTCTAATTTTGTACTAGTTGCTTAGGCAGCTATGCAAAGTTTTTCACACAAATACATTGGTAAATTAAGCCAATGTAAATATATATGGCACAGATGTTGGAAACACATGCAACATGCAGAAAAATAATAGGAGAGAAGGAGCAGCTCAGTGAGTAAAGTCACTGACTGGCACTGAGTTTGAAGAAGGGGAACCTGGTTCAATTCCCGGTGTTGGCTCCTTGTGACCTTGGCCAAGTTACTTTATCTCCCTGTGCCTCAGGCACCAAAAACATAGATTGTAAGCTCCACGAGGCAGGGACCTGTGCCTGCAAAATGTCTCTGTAAAACTAGCAGCGCTATAAAGAACATGCTATTATTATTATAATAATTTGTAGGTCTTTAAATGTGTAAATGCGAGAAATGACCTTATAATAAGCTAATGGCCCGTCTACTACTAGATATTTTCTGATCTGGCTTCTTAGAAGAACTAGTTGAAGATCCCTGTAGTTTTAGTAGTAGAGTGACAGAGGAAAGGGCGGAGCTTAGCCATGTTATGGAGAAAGAAGACACCGTACAAGTTTTGGCCAGAGCCTGAATGTGAATGAAGAAGGAGAGGGGGGATTTGAATGTTGCATTTAGGTAACGTGCTTTGGTAAAAGGACAGATGACGGTTCTGTTTTCGGCGATGGAAATAGGGGATATCGAACCAGGTTTTGGAGGAAATGTGAGGAAGCATTATAAGCTTTAGGTGCTGGAGCTCCATTCATGAAGAAATAGCCAAAAGCCAGTCAACGGCTTGGGCTGCATTACAGGTATAAGCTTAGGACTGAATAGATATATCTGCGTGTCACCTGCATAGCGGTGACACCTAGAGTCAAAGAAGTTTATGAGGTCCCCAGAACAGCCCCGAGGTCCGTGAACATTAGCAAAAGAGACAGAAAAAGAAATATGGGAGATCTATGAGGAGAGCAAGGATCGAGGTTTATTATGGATGTCAAGAGAATATAGAATAGAGTGGTCAACAGTATCGAAGGAAACAGAGAGAACAGGCCGGTAAGGGGGTGGGGGGAATTACCTGGGTGGTGGGGGGAATTACCTGGGATTAAAAGGATACATATGAATCAACTCGTAAACACAACTAATCCGAAAATATACTTTGTGCCATTTAATAACTTGCCTGCCGATTTAGTGCAGGTCAGTGGTATGATGATGATTTTAGTCCTGGTTTAATATTCCCACTTGTTGGAGTGTTTCAAATCTGGTATAGTAGACGAAGACCTTAAGAGAAACTTGCTTGGATCATTAACACACTGTTAGTTTAATTGGAAAACGTGCAATAATGCATCCTTTTTATAATGATCCACATAGTATAACTATACAGTCTCAATAAGACCCTGCCCTGAGGAGCTTACAATCTATCTTGGAGAAAGAGAGCTTTAACAAGCGATGCTATTCTGTAAGACACCTGGCTGCCCAGGAAGGCACCTTGGGGTCAATTTACTAAAGTCGCTCGGCTGCAAAGGTCGGATAAAATCAGTGCACAAAACAGAGCCATATTCATCAGAGAAAATGAGAGCGATGGGGTGTTTTATTCCTTTGATAAATATGGTGCAATTCACCAGTTTTGGAGCTGGGAGACCAGTAAATAACCCCCTTAATGGCCTATTCATTCTTCCCTCTCTGGAAAGTGTCTTATGGCCAAAACGCCTTAATAAGTTTAAACCAGAACCCTTTTTTTTGTCAGGCGCCTCCTCCATGCGGCAGAAATTACTATTAACCCCTTTGCTTCCAGATAGACTTGAAAACACATTGCCATGAGTTTTACGGCACCCATCCAGCAGTGAAGAGGTTAAACAGCCAGCTTTACATTGCAGGTGTTGTTATGATGAACGGATTATCAGCAGAACCTTTGGATCGTTACCGGACTCATTTCATACCATTAGGAATGTAGAGGAGTGCCAAGTATGACACCGGCATTTAATGGCCTCATCAGTATTCCCATAGACTAGGGTGGGAAGAGACACAATGTATCGGGCAGTCAGTACAATCACACAGTGGGGGATACGTATAAAGATAGCAACGTATGCTGCTAATGATGTGACAATGTCCTTATTCATGTCCTTACATCTGGTGCAGGCATATCAATGCATTAAAGGTTGTGTGCATTTGCATTTGTCTTTTCCGCCGAGAAAAACGTGACCATTTTGGAGTTGTTATGGTGCGCAGAAGTGGCGCAAATGTGAAGGATAATATTACTTATCATTTACACGCGCGTCACGAGCTACATCCAAACTCCGCCTCTTACTCCACCCCTCAGGTCAGGGCTGCGCAATCTTTCTCCCCTGCGCCCCCCTGCCGGCTCTCCCCTCCCTGCTCGCGCCCCTCCTCCTGACCTTGGCTCCGGTGTTCTGATGACGTCACGTTTCCGCGGCGACGCGGCGTCACGTGACCCGCGGCGTCATTTGAAGCTGCGTTGCCATGGTGACGCAGTGCCAGAAGCCGTTTAAGCCAAGGTAAGGGACCTTACAGAGGCCTTCGCCTCTCCCCCGGCATTTCATTTAAATGCCTTCGAGATGAGCACCGCGCACACCCCGCACACCCCGCACACCCCAGAAAAAGTCCTTTCAAACTCAGTCCTCAAGAACCACCAACAAGTCAGGGCTGAAGGAGATCTCAGCTTCAGCATCCATCGGGGCTCTGTTATCTTGACTGAACCACCTGTGCTGAAGCAGGGATATCCGTAATACAGGGCCTTTTGGTGGTTCTTGAGGACTGAGTTTGACACCACTGCCTTAGGGGTCATTTTTTTATTTGTGCAGAAGAAGTTGGCACACACCGCACAACACATAACATACTCCTCCTCATCGCACTGTACAAGTCCTTTATTCCTGATGCATTCTGTAGACAAATAGAAGCATTGAGCACCACTTCCATTTTGATTGGGCTGCAGCCCGATCTTCTCCCCCCCAAAAAACGAGCACGTGGACATGATGTACCTGTTACATCATAAGGGACCCTGCGTACCAAGTTTCAGGTACGTCAACAGAAGACTAAAATAGGTTAAAGCAGTAATCCAAGCTGCAGTTTAAAAAACAAACAAAAAAATCCCCTTTAATATGTGCATCAATACAAACTGCACAATGATAAGTAATTAGCTATGTTGCCGATCGATCTGTGAAGATTCGCCTTAGGGATTCACTAAATGGCTGTCAGTGCAGCAGAAGAGGACCAAAGATGCAAAGTTCTGTGGGGAAGATCATGTGACCAGGCAGTCACTAGATACATCAACCAATTGTATGTATGTATGTATGTATGTATGTATGTATGTATGTATGTATATATACTGTATGTACATATATACACACACACACACACGTACAAATGGAGAGCGCACACACAATGCGTGTAGAGAGTAAATAATAATACCAATTTAATAAAATATGGACAACATATGTCCGCTAGCAATATAAAATACGTACAATAAAATAAACAGATAAAAAGGTGAACCAGTGGAAGCTGTAATCTCTATGTGAGATTGGTGATAGAGCCGTGTGAATAAGTATCTGAAATGTTCATGCTATTCATGAATAGATAGGTGTCAGCAAGCAATCAGATGATATATATGAAAGGAACGCTCCTGTTTCCCAGCTCCGGTCCCCGGGGAACGCTAACAGTCCGGGTTTTAAGGATATCCCTGCTTGAGCACAGATGGTCAAATGTGCTAATGTGAGGATATCCCTAAAACCCGGACTGCTCGGGGCCCTGGAGGAATGGGGCTGGGAGCCTCTGCCAGTACACCCAGGGGTGCCACCTCCTATTGAAGGCTAACCCGGAGACTTTTTGCGATTACATTTTTTACATTTATTTATTTTATTATGTATTGATTTGTCTTCCACCTTCAGTGGTACGGCATCTCCCCCTGTGAGGTCCAGTCAGCGCGGCTCTGTGACGTCAAGTGGCACCCGTTGCCCTGACAACCTGATGTCACGGCGCCACACAGTGTCAAGTTGCCATGACGACGGGACGCCTTATGGCGCCGAGGCGTCACGTCGCGTCCCGTTGTCATGGCAACGCGGCACCATTTGTCATCGCGGAGCAATGTGAACAGGACTTGCAGAGGGAGATGTTGGTGCCACCGCGGCTGCTGCCGCTAGCCAGAGATTTTCTAGGTAAAACCGTAGCCTGGAGATACGCGGCCGTAACCCGGGTCAAACCAGGAGCGGTGGCGACCCAGAGTACGCCTCCTAGTACCGGGTCTGTCACACCTGAATTACAGCAAGTATGTTATGCGCAGAATTCAGCCGCCAATATTTTTACTCTACACAAGTCCCTGTGACAGCCAGCGGAGAATGACCTGCAGTATGCTGGGGGCGCATTACTGCCAGCGGAGAATGACCTGCAGTATGCTGGGGGCGCATTACTGCCAGCGGAGAAGGACCTGCAGTATGCTGGGGGCGCATTACTGCCAGCGCACCCTGCAGGGTTACAAGGTCACTGACGTTATCCCGGAACCCCACAACTGCTGCTATCACCTTTGGTCGATAGTAAATGTACTGTAGTCAAAAAAGGCATAATGGTTACACAGAAGGCGGGGTTACAAGTTAGGGAGCCTGATGGAGGGGATTAATTGATCATCACCATTTCTTTTTTTAAGTAAATACAGGCCCCCACTGAAGGAGGCATCGCAAAACTTTACAGTCAGTTTGAGAACTACAATTAAATGTAAATTATTTTTGTTACATAGGAGCAGGGACGTGGCTATAGCCCGGGCATACAGTACTGATTGGATGATCGGGGTGGGGGGGGGGGGGAGGGAGGGAAGCCACATCATGTTCCAATGTTTGGTGACTTCCTATTGGTTCACGGGAGTGAGGCTGAATTGTCTGCCATATTTTTTTCCCGCAGACAGGAAATAAAGAAACAAAAATTGAGGGTTTCATTGTAGGTAACTCTGTGGGGATTCTCAGAGCCGCAAATAGCACACATTGTGTCTCTATCCTCTCACTGCTGCAATGCATGGATGCTGCTCGGACCCTTTGTAAGATTGCAGCTTAAAAAATGTTTAGCTAAATTGCCACACACAGACACCCCCAAACGGTGTCAGACTGGGGATTTAATTGAAGGACCCCCCACCCTTCTAACAATCCCTCACCACCACAGTAGTCAAATGGGGAGTGGAAGGGGACTCTGTCGGTGTTCATGGTCTATTGGGGCGGCCATTAAGATCAGTTTGACCCATCCTCGAAAGCTAGAAGATCCTCTGTTACTGATAATCAGGTGTATTATATTGGTAATTAGACAGCACTGTATAGTAGTGAGTGCATTGGTGGATAACAATGCACTGGTGGATGTTACAGTGACCATATAGAAATAATGCACTTTTGTTGTTGTGCAGCCTTCCAATCCACCTCGGTGTCTCCTCCAGGTACAAAACATCTGCATTAATGTGATGTAAAGTACTGTACTTGCAGCGGAGTCCGCAGTCAGATTCCAAACTCGCTACAATGTTATCAATGTAACAAGCAGACTCAATGCTGTAATTGTTCTATATTATAGATGTACAGACGTAATAGGGTTCTGTGTTCCTGATGTCCGGCTACAAGATGGGAAATGCTACCAGGAGGAGTACAATGGGACCATGGCATCACGCTACATCTGTAGAAAACACCATGAAGTTTGTTTTAAACCCAACAGGGTTATTTTTTGGGGGGGTGGGGGGTTGCTCCGGGTGAGGTAATTTCCGACACCTTTTTTTTAATTCCTTCACCTTTTTGTTAGGCTCAACAAGAAACTCCACATGGTGATTATGTAATTATTAGGCAGGAGCCTGCGATACTGAAAGAAAATAATAGCTTTTTTTTTTTTTTAACCATATTTCTTTATTTACAGCTGAATTATTTATTGTACCTAGAAAAGTACCATTCTGTGCTGGTTCAGACTTGAAGCAGTTGTTTGACTGGTGTATAAAAAGTTGAGAACAATGTTAAGAAGCGTGAAAATGAATAAATCCTATTACAGTACACGCATCGAGTGGTTCCTACCATAATCCCTCATGTCGCTGTATGTACAGTATATCTTTATATAGCGCCGTTCATGTTCATAGCACTTCACAGCAGTAATACTGTACACGGGACATAATCTAAATAACAAATAATACAAATAACACGTAATGGGAAGAAGTGCTTCAGATGTAAAAGTGACATTTAGGAGTCCCTGCCCCGAAGAGCTTACAATCTAATTGGTAGGTAGGGAGAACGTACAGAGACAGTCGGAGGGCGTTCTGGTAAGTGCGTCTGCAGGGGGCCAAGCTTTATGTATGAGGTGTATAGTATCAGCCACGGAGCTACTCATATGCTTCGTTAAGGAGGTGGGTTTTAAAATGGGTCTTAAATGTGGAGAGAGAGGGTGCTAGTCGGGTATTGAGGGGAAGGGCATTCCAGAGGTGTGGGGCAGTTAGTGAGAAGGGTTTAAGGCAGGAGAGGGCTTTAGATACAAAAGGGGTAGATAAAAGACATAGGTATATACTGTATATAATCACTCCCCATTTATTTGCTGGTGCAGGTCGATATAAAGAATATTAACACATACTGTATACAGGACTCAAACCCTGCAACACTTTGCACATACAAATAGGTAATGATGTACTGTAGTTTCTCTACTTGTGCTGGATGGAGTTTCTTCCAAGCAGTTGCTCTGCACGTCCCCTGTGCAGCTTAACACACACACACAAAAGGTTCTGTTTAAAGCAGCAATCTGAGCTGATCGCAACGTACTTATTTCACTTCTTCCCTTTCCATCACCGCTTTCATTTTTAAAATCTGATGCTACGTTCAGGAGATATAAGCTTATGAAATAGGAAGTGTCCAGGAGTTAAAAAAAATAATGCTCTCCCCAGTTCAGTCTAAGGCTGCGTCCATAGAAGGACAAGCAGCGCTGAGGCGTGCGGACGCTCCGCGCTGAGCCCCTGCATCCTCAATGAGGATGCCTTGAGAGGGGGCTCACGCGAGCGTCCACAGGCGTGCGGAGGCTTTGGAGTTTTCAGCCGAGCGCCAAGCTGTTTTTCAGCGCGCTGTCGGCTGAAAACATCCAATCAGCCTTAAGCAGCGTCAACGTCACGGCGCCGTGACGTCGGCGCCGTGACATTGACGTCAGTGCGTCGCGGGCAATTGGCCCAGCGATGTCACTGCCCCGCCTCCAACCACCTCCCCCCGGCTCCCTTCGCGCACGCTGGCTCGCCCTGCAAGTCCGTGGAATCGCGCTGACTGAAGCAGGCGAGCCTCAGCGTTAGCGCGCATCCGCTCTCCTCACCCCTCTATGGCCCAGGCCTTAAGCAGGGGTGAGCAACTTCAGTCCTTAGGGGCCACCAACAGGTCCAGTTTTCAGGATATCCCTGCTTCAGCACAGGCGACTCAATCAGTCCCTGCTTCAGCACAGGTGGCTCAGTCTTTGACTGTTCCCTCTACGCTGAAGCAGGGATACCCTGATCTGTTGGTGGCCCTTGAGCACCCCTGGTCTAAAGGTTACCATGGTAACCTCAGAAGTGAAGGATTAAGAAAATCATGATTTTTTTAACATAAAAAAAAAAAAAAGCTACAGGCTTCTGGAGGAGGTTGCCGGTTTAATAAAGGTACAGCTGCTTTTATGGGGCTCAAAACTGTGCCTGCTCTAGGTACTGTACAGTCGGAGGGCAGAATAAACACTGGCTTTGATGCTGCATCCTCACCTAGAACACTGATATTTGGGTTGATTTCTTAAAGAGTAGAAATGTCACTAAACAATTGGCCAGTGGGAAGAGCTTGGTCCTACGGGCTCCCTCAGAGCAAACATCTATATATCATTGTTCACATTGCAAAGGAGAAGGTATTAGGTATAATTCCAGGCTGCAATTCTTCTCAATCTAATAAGGTTCCCAAATAAGTTTTCATTGTGATTGGGTGGCTAAGCCAGTCCAATCATTATTTCCCATGTGGAACATATTAAATATTATTTTGCTGCAGCTTTAAGTGGACTAACATCTGCAATTGCAGTGCCAGGGGGGGGGGGGGAGGTCTCTCTCTTAACCCCCTTTGCTGCCAGACAGGGCAGTGCAATGGGGCACTACTTCTTTAGCCCCTTTTCGGAGGAGCTAAGCAATGCTACCCAGCAGAGAAAGAGTTACTGGCCTCTGTGGCAGAATAACGGTTAACATTCTGCCCACCACACACACACACACACACACACACACACACACACACACACACACACAATGAAATTGGATAAAGAAAGACATATGTCCATCGAGTTCCAACATACTTGTAAACGAGAGGTAAGTCTCAATGTATTACTTCCTGGTAAAATATTTTATATAAATAAATACATTTTGAATCTACGACTCCCAAGACTCGGCTGCAGAATGGGACACTTCTGCAAATTCCCAAGCCCATCACAGTACCTTGGCAGTCAGGGTTGTCCTTGTGCAGTAGAAGCTCCTTGCAGACCAGGTGTAGAACAGCAGCTCCCAGCTGCTCCCCAGAAAAGATGTAGCCCCTTCCTTCTGAAAAATTCCCACCCAGCCTTCCCGGAGCGCAGAAGGAATCCCTCTTCCCAAACCGCCTTTTCCCTTCTCTCTCGCAGTGTTCCTGGAAGTCAGTCTCCTTTCTTCACCGCTTCCTTTTGGGTAATCCAGCCCAGCACTGGTTTAAATTGCCATCCCAGATGGATGTGAGAAGAGGCAGGGCTAGCAATCCTGAGGGAGTGTAACACTAACTCAGCTCTTTGGCTGCAATCAATAAGCATTCTCAGCCACAGCATTTCACTGGGGTTCTCATTCCCCTGCTTTCTTTCCTAAATATTGCTCTTTTTTTTGTCTTGTCCATTTTTTTTTGTTCCAGGATTCATTCTTCTCTCATTATTCTGTCTTTCACTATTTCCTGCTCCGGGCTTCCTAATCCCTACGCCTGTTTCCTCTTTTCATTTTTTTTTAACTCTTCCCCACTTTTTTATCGCTGGTTTCCTTGTTCCTACCTTTTTGTTTTCTCCCCCCCCCCCTCCTCCTGTATCTTATCGTACATTTATCTTTTATTATTTTATCATCCGTTTTTGGATCTTGCTTGTTCATCCTGTCTTTCTTTTAGTCGCTTCCACAAATAACAAACAGGGGAGTTGCATATTTCATGTGTTTGGACTTGATCTCCTTTTCGGGTCCCCCTGCTTTTCTTTCTCCTCATAGCTTTAGATGGGTGTCACTCATAGATATGGACTGAGCAATGAAATGCACAATTAACAATGCAGTATCTTCCACTGAAGTGAGCATTAGTTACTGCGCCGTGTACTGTGCACCTCAGTATATTACTTAGGACAGGGGGTCCAGTCCTCAAGACCCCCCAGTTTTTAAGGATATCCCAGCTTCAGCACAGGTGGCTCAATCAGTGGCTCAGCCTTCGATTGAGCCACTGATTTAGCCACCTGTGCTGAAGCAGGGATTGATTGAGCCACCTTTGCTGAAGCTGGTGTAGCCAGGACTGGTTCTTGGCTACGAGTCTGCCCTCACTGGCAGTAAGCCCTGTAATAGCAGATCTGCCAGTAGTAATCATGGGTTTTCCCCACTCACTGCAGTGCCCTTGAGTGACAGAGGGAGGAGGTGGAACTAGACCTGAAAATACCCAATCGTGGGTCAAACCTGGGGCCCTCCTCCTGGCTGTACTTAAGGGGGATTGCCGTCTAAATGTAGTAGTGCCTCTCCCCACTTGAGAGAGGCAGGTCACACATCAGAGTGTCTGAGCATTGGGCCTTCTCTGTTTCTCTTCCTTTCTGGGGAACGTGAGTGTGGACCTTTCCTCTGCCTCTGCTAGAGGGGCAGGGAAGAGCAATGGGGGCCCTTGACCCATAGTGGTTGTCCAGGGACCATCCTACAGCTGGGTAGCCGATCCAGAGACTGTATTGAGCAGACTACGGCCGTGACTGTGAGTGTGGACCCAATAAAACCATTCCTGTTCATATACCTCCTGCCTGGTGTGTGATCTTACTGGGGAAGGTTAGGAAGTATTTCTATCGTAGGGGATCGCCTCTATTCATCTGGAGCCTATAGCAGATGGACTGTGAGAGATCCATGTACAGCATGTACCCCCAAAAACCTGTCATGTGTCTCCACAACCATTGGCGGACAACTCAGCCCTCCTGCTTACCAACAAGTCGCATGCACCACACACGCTGTAATGGCAGAATCTCCCATCGGGTGGGGGAAACACCGTTACACTGGGATATCTTTAAACGTGAAAAAAACCTAAATCTTTTGTGGGCTCAAAACGCGGTCGCGCTTCATCGCGCGCACTACGGCCGGCCTAATAGAAATGCTGCATGTTGTTTGCGCCGTCGCCGCGCAGCAGAAAAAAAAACCAACAATGTACTTGATGCTTTGAGGACTGGCAGTCTTATGAAGAACACAAAAATAAATTAGGTAAAATACATTCGGTAAAGATTGTAAAAACCCATCATTTTATTTTTGTTTACTATAGCAGTGTTAAAACTTTAAAATATTATTTGAAAATAATTATACTTGTCTGATTTTTTTGAATTTACCAAAAAAAGGCTCCATTTAACTATTTAAACACGGCACTGCCCTTATTGTGCACTTTTGTCCTAGCCGTTTAAGGCCAGCCAGCACGGGCTTGTGTTCCCTGTTGGAAGTATCGCTCACCGATTGTCGTCTGTGCAGTAACCAAGGTTTCCAGCGGTCTGACTGATTCCTAGTGATCTAGTAGTAATTACTGTGCTGGGATCTCAGCTCAATCCTGTCTGCATTCAGTCAACTGCAGGGGCAGGAAGAGAAGAGCCGGGTATACAAGGGAAGAAATTCCAGGGAGTAACCCATTCACTGCAAGAAACTCCCAGGACCTCTCTGGCAGCTAAAAGGTTAACCGGTGCTCATTTGGAAATGACAGCCTGTGGATCTGGTTTTTACGGCCCGTCTCTTCTAAGTGTACAGGTGTAGCTGATTGTACCTATTTCTGATGGTTGTAGTTCAAAGCCTTCAATTTATTACAGCAGCTTGGAGTTTGAAGATTGATTTGATGCGTACACTATAGATTTAGCTGTGGAATAGTACATTGTAATAATAATTGTTTGTTCTTGTATAGCACCGCTAGTTTTACGTAGTGCTTTACAGACACAGGTCCCTGCCCCGTGGAGCTTACAATCTATGTTTTTTGGTGCCTGAGGCACAGGGAGATAAAGTGACCTGCCCAAGGTCACAAGGAGTCGACACTGGGAATTAAACCAGGTTCCACTCAATCTGTGGAATTGTACACTATAGAATTATATGTGGAATTGTACACTATAGAATTATCTGTGTGTAACATATATTCCCCCCCCCCCCTATGGGAGATGTTGCTGCTACATGGAGTGTGGTGGTGCATACCTGCTGGCTCACAGTAGATCTGAGTCTCCCGCATGGTGGTAGGGGATGTCAGAACAGGCTTCTGGTGTAATAACTGATTCATACTCACGATGACAGCGCCTCCATCTCTTACAGGCCCCAGGGATGTCGGGAGCAATGCCTGCTGGAGTGTTTCTTTAGACTTCCCCTGATAGATTGCAGTCTCAGGCAGGAAGGTGTAGTAAAACAGGAACACTTTATCGCACACTGCAGATGGCACAGCATACACAACAACAGGAACTTCTTAGGGCCTTCACCCTCAGGATGTATCCCTGGACATTCACTCCAGGCCTAGGGCACCAGAGGTAGTCCTAGCTCTTCTCTTACTCCCTGGTGGAGTAAGAGGCACAGTCTCCCACTCCACTCCCTTAAGGGAGGGAGTCCAAACTAGCAGAGCCCTGCACAGTTATTCGGGTAGACCAGCCTCTCTCAAGGGTAGAGGTAACACTCCTGAATTTGGGTAGTGCAGCCCCTTAAGTACAGGAAAAGCAGGAACCAGTCCTGAGTCCCTGATTGGACACAAGGCCTGGTTGCACCGCCTCCCCTGTGACTCAATGAAGCTGCAGGAGGTGGGGAAAACCCATGATTACTCCTGGCAGGCCTGCTCATCCCAGGGCTTATTGCCAGGAGGAGGGCAGACTGGTAGCCAGAAAACCAACCATGGCTACATGTGAAATTGTACACTATAGAATTATCTGTGGAATAGTCATTAGTTAGAAGCTTAAGCTCAGTTAACAAGTTTTGCTCCAATGAGACTGAAAGTGGCTCACTAATACTAACCATATATTCAACTGTTCTTACAGTATGTGGCAGATACGGTATCTATTTATTACATCCTGTACTTATTAAAAGCAGATGTCCCTATTGTACCTGTTTTAGCATGAGAGGGAGGCAGAGATCCCGAGAGATAGAGAGGAGGGCTCTGCTGCCGCTCTCCTATTGGTCGAAGCTCAGAACTAATTGCAGCAGTTGGAAGAACAATGATTGATTTGATACATGATCAGTGTGTTATTTGGACGGGATCACCGCTTTATTAATATATTAGTGTGTAAATATCCTGAAATACAAATGTTTTATTTACCAAATGATCTTTCCATGCATTAAATGGTGTTATGGAGCCTTCCTAGGAGGTGATCACTTGCTTCTGAGCTTCTGTACCCCACATTGAAAGAGGAACTATATTATGTTCATGTTCCCAAGGTTGGAAGGTCTGTACTATCTGAAAAATATATCAGTTTCTATTTTTCCCCCTGATGATTTTCTCATCTCTGAGGCAATAGAAATGAGTGTATTCTTCATAATGTTCACACTGAGTGCTCATTTGCATGTCATTTCCCAGAATCCCTAGCTGCAGCGGAAATGCTGTATGCTAAGAGAGAATGGGGAAGGGCGGGGTTGTGGACCTGTTTGAGATGTGAATTTTTATTTACTGTCATTTTCTTCCCAAATTTTCACATCTTGGTCAGAGTGGTTTAACATGCTACTGATTCCCCAGGTGGAGCAAGCAGGGGATGAGTTACAGTGTACAGCATGTTCCCCCCCCCCCCCCTAAAGATAATTCCCCCCAAAATGTCACCTAAATATAAAACGATGAAAATATTACGTTACATTAAACCGAATAACAATGTGTTACACGAAAAGATATTTGTTAATTTTACAATCAACAATGCCAAATGAGAAACGAAAAGGAGAATCAGAAATGAATTAATACATCACTTCTGGATTAAGAAACCAAGACTTGCACCTTTGACCTCTCTATTACCTAAGAATAGGGGTGCACAAACTTTCCTCCCTGTGACCCCTGCCTGCTCTCCTCCCCTGTTCGCACCCCCCTCCTTACCTTGTCTTCGGCGTCAAATGACCCTGTGGGGTCACATGACCCCACGGCGTCATTTGACGCCACGTTGCCATGGCGACGCGTCACTGAAGACAAGGCAAGGGAAGTTGCAGAGCCACAAGCGATCTCCCGGCATTTCATTTAAATGCCTTGGGGAATAGCGCGGGGCCTCTGCAACCGCCGCGCCCCTCCGGGAAAATCTTGCGCACCCATCAGTTTGCGCACCCCTGCCTTAGAACAGCAGTTCCTAAACTTTTTACATTGTGCACCCCCTGCTAGAATATATTTGGTCCACAAACTCCTAATTAATAAGTAACATTGCCTTCTCATCAGACTATCGCTAACAAACTGTGTGACAGGTCCCAGGCAGTACAGTGTCCTGAGCTTGTATGGGGAACACGCTTATTAAGGCCCCAAACTGCACCTCAGTGTGTGCAGACAACGTGGGAGGTATAGCGGTCACTCGGTGCTGGAGCTTCAAAGTCACGCCCCACAATGCCTTGCTGCTCTGAATGCCAATTGTGAGGAGTGGCTTTGGAAGCTCCTGCTGTAATTGACAACTATACCTCCCACGCTAAGGTTCATTTTGGGGCATGAGACACATGTCCCAAACTGGTTTAGAAACCCACTACACATCCTGGGATCCACCATTACATATTTTTGGGGGCAAACCCTTTGGAGACACCTCACTAACTCCTCGGGGTTCACTTCCCTCCTGTTGGGAATCACTGCATAAGAGGCCAACAGAGAAGAGAAGGGAAAGCTCTTGCCGTATGAAGACAATGTGCATTTTATTCAATAATACATCTCCGTAACACCCTTTCCTCCCCTGCTTACTTCCAGGCATTGTTAGCAGAGGTACACCTCACAGAGCATCCTTTCTGGCAGCGAGAGGTTGAATAGGTTCAATCTACACAACTCTTTCAGTAAGGCAAGGTAACAGTAAAAGGTCCGGTCACACTTGGCAGCATATACTGGAGTTATCATTCCTATTTAATTTAATGTAATTTAGCAAAACAACAGAACATTATGAAGCCACAGATGTTAATACTCCACAGGGAAGCAACTAATGCATTACAATCATTATACGTGATCAGAGGAGGCCTCCCGCAAACCTCAAAACGCACCCGTCTGATCGGTGGGAAAATATGTACGGCTTCTCTTCCTTACTGTTTGATAGATACAATTATAAATAAACGTGTGTGTGTGTATTTATACAAAGATCTATTTATATAAATGTATAGCTATTTCCAGACAGTAAAGCAGCAAATGATTGGTGGGACAGCAAGCCCATAAAAACATGACATTCTCACCGGGTTAGTAGAAAAAAAAAAAAAAGATTTATTGCTACATACTAAAAAAACACGTAACAAAAATACAAACGAGACAAAATCTCTCCTCCCCACGCGTTTCACGCCCGTAAGGCGCTTTCTCAAGGAGTACAATGGGGTAAATGATAAAATTAGTTTTTATACCCCATCTTAACAATCAGAAACATCTGATAGAAATGAACAATTACAATTAAAAAAAGGGCATAGACAGGTGATTTGAATGCCTGTGTTAGCCGATCAAAAATTGATATGTAGATTGCTCATAATATCCAAATTAAATCTCAAAATAGATTTGATAATGCTTCATCGGAATCATAATAAAAAAAAAACACCAAATCGGACATGTGTTCAGAAAATATAAAGCGAAAAATTAAACAAGAGAAAGAAAAAATGGGGAAAAATAAAGTCTCATAGCATAAACGAAGCCTCAACAGGCATAAAACAAAGATAAAACAAAAACAGTGTTTCATCAAGAGGTAATCATAAGGTCATAAGGTCAATAACCGTAGTGGTTAACCCTTCACAAATCAGAACTGCCCAGTACTGTGCACTTATCCATATTGAACATATGATGGGAAACATATGATTCACAAATCGTAATAGATACATGGAAACACTAAGAAGCAATAAACATGCCAAGAGAACGAGTCACATGTAGCCAGATAGTTAATGTAACAGAAAAGGTTCTAATGTTATCAGAATCTGTCACTGTGACATGTCAAAAATATATATAACAAGCTCATAGTAATAGCAACATACTGTATACAATTCCTAGTGTGTATTTTATTGGAAGGTATGTTAAGCTGTTTGTCATATAGAATTGCTTCCCGTGTCCCCATACAGTGATGGGATCACTGAATAATGGGATCAGGGGTCTGAGAAAAGTATACATGAACATATATATGCAAACATACTGTAACCACAGAAAATAATATTATAGCGGCATATTTCAGGGACAACGCAATAGGGAATTACTGGTGGTTGATAGAAAAAGGGATCACAATTGTCTATATCATATGTGACAAAACGATAATATAATTGGCCACTAGGTATATAGACTAATATGCACTAAATTAGATGTATATTAACACAGAGTTAAATTTAAAACATAGTGTATATATCAGCAGTGCGCAATGTGGGGGGCGCGAGACTCACTGCGTGGGGGCGCGGGGATTACAGGCCCCCCCCGCACGCTTCCCGAAGGCATTTAAATTAATGCCGGGGAGCTGCAGGGCCTCTGTAAATCTTACTTACCTTGATTCAGACGCTCCTGGTGACGCATCGCCATGGCAACGTGGCATCAAACGATGCAGCGGGGTCATGTGATGTCACGTTGCCATGACAACATGTCATGATGCCAGGATGTCTGAATCAAGGTTAGAGGGGGAGGGGGGGGGGCGCCAGGAGAGGTGAAAAGCCAGCAGGGGGCACAGGGGGAAAAGATTGCGCCCCCCTGGTATATATAATGTATAATTCATCAAGAAGTCAGTATGAAATTATAAAAAAAAAATAACATTCTGTAAATGAATATATTACTTATCACAAAGTATTTGAGATCCCATTCAGAATTTAACCCCTTCGGTGTAAAAGTATCTAATGTAAAGATCCAAAAAGCTTCTCTTTTGTGCAGAGCATTAGTTCTATCACCACCTCTCTTGTGTATTTTAACGTGCTCAATAGCAATACATTTGAAATTTGTGAGTGTCTCTGATTGACACCCAGTAAAGTGCTTAGAAACCGCGTGAATGTCATCCTTCTTCAGAATGCATCGCATACGCTCCATAATACAAAGCTTGAATGGTCTGGTGGTCCGACCCACATAACGTTATTGCACTCACAAATCAACATATAGATTATAAAGTCAGTATTGCGTGTGATGAAAGACAGTATATTAAAAAATGTTGTGCCCTCATGTTATCAAAAACCTTGGTTTTCATTACGTTTACAGATTTTGCAATGGCCACAAGGCTATCCACCAATGAAAGTTGGACAGAGGTCTCTTGTTTTTCGGTTTATCTGTTTTCAGCATACTTGGAGAAATAATATTTCCAAGTGTTGGATATTTTTTTAAACACAAATTTGGGGTCTGTTGCTACAATTCCTCGTAGAAGTGGCTCTATGGAGAGGATACTCCAATGTTTTTTTTGTTTTTTTTACAATTTGTTTAATGGCATTTGCCTGGTTGCTAAAATCGGGTTATGAAATATGGAGGGTGACTACCAGACGTGAAGTTATTTTAAAGGAACTCCCCTATGTCTTGTGCCAATTCCACCTGGAAGTGTGGCACATTCTGGATCAATCAAGTCCTCTCTATTTTTAGCCAATGCGTTAAGAGGCCTCTTCAAGAGTTTTTTTTCTCATAACCCCTAGAAATAAATCTTTGGAACAATTCTTCAGATCTAGACTCAAAGTCCTTCAAATTAGAACAATTGCAACGTAGTCGTAAGAATTTCCCATAAGGTATGCCTTTAAATAGGCTATGACTGTGACAACTCGTAGTATGTAATAGAATGTTTCTAGAATTTTCTTTCCGAAATATATCTGTATATATTTTCTGATCAACACCAACGTAAAGTAATAGATCAAGGAAGTGGATATGTTGTACATGATATTGCGATGTGAATGAAAGGTTAAATGAATTGGTATTAATGCACTGAATAAACGGCTATAACTTGTCAGATTTCCCCTTCTACTACTATTTCCAGACAGTGGTGGATTTATGTATAAGCTAAATGAGCTACAGTACAGTTTAGGGCCTCGCAATTTGAGGGGCCTCCAAATGCTAAGAATTCCCCCCCAACATACCTATGTAGCCCCCTTGCAAAAATTAGGCCCCTTTTAGCTTGTAGGCTATGGCAGCTGCTGGCAGTGTTGGGGTTAAACCCTTTGCACATGGCCCTGCATGTGAGCAGTCCCAGACACAAGTTATAAAGCTGCAATTCCAGGCACCTGACTGCCTGGAAAGTGCTAGTAAGGCATGTGACCAGTGGGATGACTTGTTGGCAACATCCAGTTTTGCCCAGAGACTGGGAGGGGGAAAGGTTTACACCCCCTGGGGATATAAGGTGGGGACCCACCCTAGAGAGGTTCTGTTCTATTCTGTACTGGTGGAATGAGTCCTAGTGCTAGGGCAGACACAGAGGTTCCCTTGCTGCAGGGAGCAGGGCTATAGCCCAGATTTAAGTAGGGATCTGGGGCTGAGCTTGCTCCAATCCTATCCAGGGTTAAGTTGGGTTCTGGTAGGAACTGCAGGGAAAGGGGAAACGGCTGTCTGAGAGAAATGCCGAGAACCAGTCCTGTCTATGCTGTTGTCTACTGTTCAATAAAGCAAGCATACTGTTAAATGTTCCTGAAGCCCTGGTCTGCTTATTCTACTTCTCACTACAAGCCTGGCCTGGATCCACTAGAGAAGCCTGAGGCTAGAGGTATGTAACCTTGTCCCTCCCATTCCCCCAATCTCAGATAGGGTCTGTTGTGGGAAATAATACACTTGTTACTCAACGTAGTGTGGTGCATACCTGCTGATAAACAGTGGCCTTTAGTCTCCCGCCTGGTGTTATAGGGGAGGTCAGGACAGGCTTCTGGGGTATTACCCAACTCGTACTCACGGTGACAGCGCCTCCATCTCTTGCAGCCCCCAGAGATGTGGGGCGAAATCTCTGCAGGAGAACTAATCTCTTCTCCTTCATGATAAATTTCAGACTCAGCCAAGGAGTATGTGAAAACAGGTGTTCTTTATTCTTGATAAGACAGTGTTCAGCTACACCGAAATCAGTTCTCAGCAGCAGGGTCTTCACCCTCAAGATGTCCCTGGACATTCACTACCAGCCACTGGCCACCAGGAGCAGTCCTTGCTCTCCCCTTACCCTCTGGTAGGGTAAGGGGAATAGTCTTCCACCACTCCCTGCAGGGAGGGCCTCAGTAAGCAGAGCCCTGCACTACTGGGTTGGATAGACTAGCCTCTCTCAGGGGTAAAGGCAACTGGCTAAATTGAGGAAGTGCAGCTCCTTAAGTCAGTTCCAGTAAGAACCAACCCCTTGCCCCTGATTGGACACCAGGCCTGATTGCATTACCTTCTCTAATGCACTGAGCTGCAAGGTGTGGGGAAAACCCATGATTACTCCTGGCAACCCTACCCTTACTAGGGTTTACTGCCAGGAGGAGGGCATACTTGTAGCCCAAAACCAGACACGGCTCCAGGTAAAAACTGACTGAGCTACGCTACACTGAAGCAGGTAGAAACCCTGTAAGCAGTGTAAAGAGAGACTAATGTGTGTATACCCTATCTTCTGCAGCCAGGGGGGGAGGGGGTGGGGAGGATTGGGGTGTTACATTGGCTCTGCAAACTTGGGGCTTGAGGAGTAGATTACTTTTGGTGCACTGGCCAGAAGAGTGAAGAGTGAGGGAGCTATGTTTAGGGGTCCACGTTTGGAACTTTGGAACCCCAATAATTGATTTACCATGCTTAACTTTATCTACTGAGATTCAAATTGGGTTACTGGACTCTAACTATTACATTGGAGCTGCCAGTGAATTGGACTATTGGACGGATCACAAACAACAAACATGTTCCTACCTTCTAGATAGAGCGTCCGTTTGTGGGCCCTGAAATGCCAGGCATCCATTGGGCACCCGTCGCCATTGGGCATGTTCCATTAACCTCCTCATACAATGTGTGTCTAGCCTTGAGGCAGTTCCCGGGGTTAGCTAGAGCACGACTCTTAGACCGAGAATGGGACCCTGTATCTCTATGGAGCATGGTTCTAGTTAACGGCAACTGCAAACTACGGGAGGATGAAGGCCCTCAAGCCCTGTATCTCCCTGGTGCCCTGCCCAGCGGGTGTCCCCTCATATATCCTGTGACGCCAGTAACCAACGAGGAAAATTTGCCCGTCGGTGATGCCGGGGAAAAGGCGCTGCTACCAACGCCGTCCATGCCCCTATGGAACCTGCAAGAGGACAAGGTACCGGCCGTTCCTAATCCTTTTCATCTAGAGGCAGCTGTGGTGGGTTCGTCCGTCGCAGAGTGCAGCGCAGCGCAGAGGAGGACGCCGTGCCGCTGCTGTCGTCTCATCTGTCGGAGGATCCTCGCGGGGAGACAATGATGCCTCCTCCCAGACGGAAGAGCGGCATGGGAGCGGCAGCTACAGAGGTACCGGCCGGTACTTCCACCACTCCCAATCTGGAGGTCTCCACATCGTCAACGACGGTTCTGGAGAGTGATTCATCCGCGAGGTGTATACATGTTGCATCTTCTGATCAAAACATGATACAAGCCTGCCAACCTCGTCAAGGTAACCTCCGTTTATCAGGTACCTACACTGAATATAATGTAATTTCTTATTGTCCTATGGACTAAGCTTTTAACTGCACTAAATCACAAATAAGCATATGCTTCATTTATTAAACCCCTTCAGGGCACTTTCACATATTTCACAAAGTTTAATCCATAGAGTAATAAGAAATTGCATATATTCAGTGTAGGTACCTGCTAAACAGAGTCTACCTTGCCGAGGTTATCAGGCTTGAATCATGTTTTGATCAAAAGATGCAACCAAATGACTCCTTTGTTACACAGACTTAGGCTGTAAGTGTAAAAATCTCCCTAGTATATTTTAGCCCAATTGGTAGGAACGCAGGAATTGTCATTTGTTTTTCACATTTAAATAAGTGTAGCAAAAACTCCCTTACGGCTGCTTTGCGGTTCATACTGTATAACCGCCTCTGAATCCCAGAGGAAGGGGATATGTGAGCCATTAAACGAGCAGTCAGAGTGTTTACTGAGCCTTGCCAATAAATCTAACTGCACAGCTTCTCCAAGGACACACAACCTGCCTCCCGGGGAACACGTCGCTTTTCAGTGAGAATAATAAACGGGGGGATATTATAGATGCGATTCTTATGTCTTACAGACCTGTGAATTGTCATTGATTTCCAATACGCCTCAGTGATTTGGCCAAACGCTCACTAATTTTAAACATTGGAGTTTTAAAGCAGCAATACATGCAGCACAGCGTAATACATTTCATCTTTATGTCAGGATTGAAGCAGGGGGTCTCCGGAGGAGTTTACCAGTGTGAGCAGTGTTCCTTTTGGCTTGAAGGACCGTCTGCTTCCAGAGATACTTACCTCCGTAGGTGCTGCCGGTATCTCCTGGGAGTTTAAATGTCCAGGTCAAGTGGGCCAATAGGAAGCCATAAGAGGTAACGTCAAGGTTTCCTATTGGCCAGCGGGACGCTACCATTTCGTTAGGCTCACAAGTTCCCTGGCTGCAAATACCTGCACCCCTACGGGGGTCCCTGAAGCGGAAATTCATGCATTTTCTTTTTTAAATCGCCCAGCACCACTTGTTCCGTAGTTTTAATAGACTTCAATTTAGTCTCACCCTTTGAAGACTCTTCTCCTGCATCAAATGCTATTTTTTTTCTATCTATTAACCCTAAATGCTTCTTTTTTTGTTCCTTGGAGTTGAAGAATGAAGAAAGACTGTAGGGGCGTATGCCTTTTGCAGTTAACAGTAACCAAAACTTAGCTTTTGGAAAAAAAATATATGATGTAGTTATTGATTTTATTAAGTTGCAGGCATTCAGGTAAATATAGATATAAATATAAATGGCGTTGATTTACTGTAACCTCAAATATTAGCCCCATTGCTTTGCTGGCATCTTTGGCAATTAAGGGGTTACCTGTGCCTTTTCTGCCATTAATGGTTTTTTAACCCAATACACAAATTCATAAATGCACACTGACACACATAGACACATAGACACACTGACACACATATACACACTGGCACACATAGACACACTGACACACTGGCACACATAGACACACTGACACACATAGACACATAGACACACTGACACACATAGACACACTGATGCACGTACAGTATAGTACACACACATTGAGACTCTGAAATACACACAAAGGCCTAATACACAGACACTCGTATATGCAATGATGTACACAGATTTTCACTTTTAAGAGGTAGAGCCTTAATTCACACATGTGTAACCCCTCCTTATTCTCCTGGATACCTTAGTGTGTTGTTACAGTACCAGGATAGGGGCCCGAGTCCACCTCCCGTTGGGTGTGTTCGATAATGAGCCGTGAGCACCAAGCCTGGCTCAGGTCAGACCACTATAGAGAGACACTTGCTTTGATTAACAAGGCTTTGTAATGGCATGTGCATAGATAAATATAGATATGAACACAATGATCGGTATCAGGGCTCTTCTCCTTGCAGGACCCTACATACCCTTGGTATACACTTATGTATCGCTGCGCTGGTGTCCCCACAATGTCATCGCTCGGTTCCGGTGCCGGTACAGTGTTGGAGCTTGTTGACTTTACTCTGATTAAAGGTGCAGGCCTGTTGCTTCGCAAAGGTCAAGGTGAGGTCCTGTGTATTTGCAAAAGGGTACTGCGGGGTGATTCACTGAACACTTGTCCTCGCAGGTAACTCACGGACCCAAACCTTCTGCTTGGAGTGACAGTACTGCTGCACTCTCTTTAAGTTAAAATAATTGTTTTAAAACAATTAAATTATTTATTTATTTTTTATATATATATATATATATATATCTACATTCATGTATTTTAATTTTATTGTAATATGTGATATTATCAGATGGATGTTTATGTTGTGTTTAGTTTACGATTAGCTAGTCATTGTGGTGGTTTATATTATGTGTAATCATACACCTGAGTAGCTAACATCTTCAATTGCATTTTTTAAGATTTGTATTGTGTATCAGATTTGTTGTCTCTGTTTGTTTTGTAAGTGTTAGTGAGGCTGATTGTTCATATGGGCATGACTGACAGTAGCTTAAACCAATTATACACTTGTTTTAGATTATCCAATAGAAATCGCTTTGCCACGCTTTGCCAGTATATAAGTAATTCATGTCCATTATCCCATACCCCTGAAGAAGTGCGCATGCGCACGAAATGCGTTGGGCTGATTTGTTAGTACATGTTGAACGTGCCAGAGGACTTGCAGTAGCTGTTCAGTTCAGTGAGAGGGAATTTGGCGAGCCATCCCGCCCTCTGAGAGTGTGTTTCCGGAGGCAGCTTGACGGACAGTTCCAGGAGAGCCAACGAGTCGTTCGGTGTGACGCACTTCCGGTTACGGAGCAGAGGAGAGCCGTGGATGTCAGAAGTTTGAACGGAGCTGCAGCCGGACACAAATCAACTTTAAACCCCTGCTCGTGATCTGTGGCAGTTCTGTAAGTAGGATTCCGGTTTTACTCACCGGATCCCACGTTTGCCACGTTATTGTTATTGTGATTAATAAATTTATCTTTTTAGTAATAGTCAGCCTTGCTTGTTATATGTAGTGCTTGTCCTGCTTGTTTGGTATTTACATATTGCACTATGATGTGTTCCTTTTGTTTATTTTCCCTCTCTGCATTATGTTGACGGAGTCCACCTATTGAAGCCAAGCAGGAAGGACACTTCTACAGCATTCTGCTAATTTGAGACTCTATCATTGTTGGACATTTAATTTCAGCTTTGGACTAATCGGCGCCGGTCTGTATTTTTTTAATACTCTCTGAGTGGGGCTACTTGCTTTGCTTGGTGCTGGGGATGGAATGGTTCTGCCACCATGCTGCTCTGTCTCGGCTCGGCTCCGCTCGGGATAAGGAATTCTAACTAGGCTGACCATACGTCCCGTTTTTTCACTATTTTCCCACCGTCCTGTCTTTTTAATCTAAATGTCTATTTTGTCCCGTTTTCGGCCCCCTTCCACCTCCCCCCCCCTGAAGGAGCGTTCCGAACTGTAACGCGCCCGCCCCCCCAGCAGTTGGATGACGTGGATTCACTAGCACGCGCCCTCCCTCCCTAACCCCCCCCCCCCCCCGAGAGGTAACATGCGCGCCCTCCCTCCACAGAGTAAATCCTCCTATGCCACCCGCTCAGGACATCTCCCTGCATGCTCCTGTACCCACACTGCCTCCAAGACTGTGAGCACCTTCTCGGGGCGGATGTTCGACGGGGAGTGATGGTCTCGGGTCATGGGGGTTACGGGCTTTGGGTGCAGGGAGGGGGCTCCGGTGGCCGCGCGCGCAGCAGTTGGTGCGTTCCGGAAAGGTACGGCTTGCCGCCACGGGCGGCCGAACGCTTGGCGGAAGGCTGAGGAGGGGGGGAATGGAAGGGGGGAAAGTGATGGCGCCGGGTCATGGCAGGCTGGCTTGGGCCCACTTGGGGGATATTAGTCAGCCTCCAGTGGGGTTTCCCCCCACCCATCCCCACGTGGTGCTCCTGGGGGGTTTCCCTGGGGGAAGGCAGCAGCTGGGTCTGGGGGAGATCATGAAGGGGGGGTCCATCTGCTCAATGCGACTGGTGGAGATCAGGAACAATAAAAAACAGTAAACAGTAGAAACAATGAGAACACACCTCATTGTTGTATTGGCATTCTAAACACTATAGAAAGGAAAGTGGATATAAATGACTTATCTCATTACAGCATATAGCAGTAATGCTGAACCACCAGTGACAAGACACACAAGACAAGAACTTCCTGCAGTCATCACCGCCGCCGCCCCCTCTTCTGCCGCTGCATGGTACAATCGTGGTGAAATACAGTCCCCCTCTATGTCTACCTAAATTTTTGTATGAGTTCTGTCACTGAAGAATAATTATTAGCTCAATATATTCATGTAATAAAACTTTTGTTATCGTCTTACTTTTTCATGAATACGGAATATTACATAACCCCGTCCCGTTTTTGCCATCCCAATGTCCCGTTTTGGTCTCAAGGAAATATTTTCAGCCTACTTCTAACAGCTCTCTCTCTCCTCTGCAGCTCTTGACTCCTCAACGCACATCCTGCCCCCTGTGTAGTAGATGAGGTTGAAAAGAGACATATGTCCATTGAGTTTAACCTACAGTATGTCACATTTAGAGGGCATATATGCATCCTATATTTGTATGTACAGTAAATACTGTACATATGTAACCCCCCTTTCACGGATACCAAAGATAATATTGGACAGGCCCTCCGGCCAATGACTGTGAACCAATTCATTTGATTGGGTATCAGGAAGGACGATGCATGGGAGGCGGAGCCAGGAGAGACAGGGGGCAGGATGTGCAGCAAAGTGGAGAAACAGTGACTATTAAGATGTAATATTATTGATAGTAGATTGCAATCTTTTATGCTGCATTACATCAAAAAGAGATGGTTGTTGGTATGGGGTTCTTTTGATTTACTATCCTGCAAAAAATACTGTAAGACACAAAGCAAAATACTTTTTACAACATTTATCAGCAGACTTGATCGTTTATTTCACTTAGAATTACTACTATTATACGCATTGAATGATTAAGAAGGAGAACTATTATTTCCCATCAAGACAATGGCAGCCATTTTGTTTTATCTTTCCCGGAAAAATAAAGGGGCACATGTATCAAGGCAAAAGTGCTACAATTCTGGGGCAAAGAATATGCCCCCGATGTATCAAAGAACAAAATCCCATTGAAATAGGTAGGATTATTTATTTATCGGGTGCAGTTCATTTGCCCCAAAATTGCTCAACTCTTGCCGTGATACATATACCCCAAAGGGTTATATAAATCAAGGCAAATATGGTGCAAATCTAGGGCAATTTTGCCCCTAATTTATCAAAGAAAAAATCCCATTGAAAGCGAAAGGCTTTTTTCTTTAAAACATGTCGTGCAATTTGTTGTCCCAGATTTCCCCCCCTTTGACTACAAAGAGATAACTCTGGAGTGCTAATATTTCTAAACATGGAAGGTAATTGTTACAGCCAGGGCCACCGACACAGGGGGAGGGCCGTAGACGCAGGGGGAGGGCTGCTGACGCAGGGGGAGGGCCGCCGACGCAGGGGGAGGGCCGCCGATGCAGAGGGAGGGCCGCCGACGCAGTCGGAGGGCCGCCGACGCACTGGGAGGGCTGCCGACACAGGGAGAGGGCCACCAACGCACGGCGACAGCCTCCGACACTGGGGGAGGGTCATCGACACTGGGGGAGGTCCACCGATGCAGGGGGAGGGCCGCCGATGCAGGGGGAGGGCTGCCGACGCAGGGGGAGAGCCGCTGACGCAGGGGGAGAGCCGCTGATGCAGGGGGAGGGCTGCCGATGCAGGGGGAGAGCCTCCGACGCAGGGGGAGGGCCGAACGATGCAGGGGGAGAGCTGCCGATACAGGGGGAGAGCTGCCGATGCAGGGGGAGGGCCGCTGATGCAGGGGGAGGGCCGTCCGATGCAGGGGGAGAGCTGCTTATTCAGGGGGAGGGCCGTCCGATGCAGGGGGAGAGCTGCCGATACAGGGGGAGGGCCGCCGATGCAGGGGGAGGGCCGTCCGATGCAGTGGGAGAGCTGCCGATGCAGGGGGAGGGCCGCCTATGCTGGGGGAGGACAGCCATTGCAGGGGGGTGGGGGCGCCAACAGGGGAAGGGACACCACCATGACAAGTGCCTCGGGCCCGACGGCTCCAAGGAGTCCAGCTGATGCTGAAAGTACGTCCCTCCCGTAGAATGGGTCCAACTTGCTTGTCGGTCTGGGAGGAAAAAAAACCTATATAACCTCTAGGGAGACAGTCCAATGATAGTAAAACACAGAACATTTCCTTGCCGGCTCCCCGGGCCTCTGTGTGTGACACACGGCCCCCGCTGTCCCCAGTTCAATGAAAAAAATATCTGATTGATTTCAATGGGACTATTTTCTTTGACGCAATACGGTGTAGATAATTTACCCCAGAATTGCATCACATTTGCCATGAGACATATGCCCTATAGCAGGAGTGCACAAACTGGGGGGCGCGGCCAAGGCGTTTAAATTAAATGCCGGGGGAATCGCATGAGGCCTCTGCAAACTTCCCTTACCTTGTCTTCGGCAACCGCTGTGGCAACGCGGCGTCAAATGATCCCGCGGTGTCATGGGACACAGACAACAAGTTAAGGAGGGGGAGGAAAGGAGAGCAGGCGGGTGGGGGGGGGCACAGCGGGGAAAGTTTGCGCACCCCTGACCTATAGTGTCAGGGAATGCCCTGTTTAGTAGGGGTTTGAGCAGTCCGAAATTTGAATGAAACCCCATTTAGTGTTGTAATCCGTATAAGCAGCCGGGTTACCCCTGATCTGTCCGCCACGGACTGCTCCTGATGGAGATTATTCATTTAGTCTATGTGTATCGTTTTTCATGAAGCGCCCGCAATGTATTCAGCACTTGCCAAAAGAGACAACACAGTACAGGAAATTATAATACAAGTGCAAACAAAATCAGACAATGGGAAAGGAAATCCCTGCCCCGCAGAGCTTACAATCTAAATGAGTGACCCTGGGCATTTTTCAAGGAAACAACAAAAATCGTCATGTATTATCGCAGGCGGTTTCACATGTAGCGATCAATGTGTACTGGTCATATTATGCTCATTTGCTAATCTGATACTGGTGTTGCCTTCATTATTCTTCAGAGAATAGGAACACAGGTAGTCCTCGCGATCCAACGTCTCACTTTACCACGAATGGCATATACAAAGATTTACAATGCAACCCTAAGGGCCGTTTGTCAACGCCGAAATGCGATATCCAACGCCTGAATGCGTTATCCAACGCTCACCGCCACTGATTAACATGGGACTCACTTTACAACGGTTTCACTATCCAACGCTACTTCCAGAACGGATTCCGTTGGATAACCGAGGACTGCCTGTAGAGCCATATCCGGCAGGTTCCTTCAGCGCTGGAATACTTCCCATGGCAGTTACGCTGTACACGGCGGCCTCGCTGTGCCTTGATTTAATGGGTTGTAGACACAGAAAGCATTTCCAAATCCAGGTCCCCGCATTCATTTCCTCCCCAGGTGTGATTGGTTGGTTCTGATGTTATTACTTAAACCATGCAGCCTGTGTATAATGTTACAAGGCTTCAGATTACATGTTCCCTGGCTCATGACCCGCAGACCAAATAATTACATAATCTGCCAAAAATCCATCCAGAAATCACTTGCAGCTGAAGTAGTTGTTTTTTTTTTGTGCTAAACATATTGTAGAGGAAAAGGTCTGGAAAAGGAGTCTCAATCGAGGCAGAAAGAGTCAGAACACAGAATATACAAACACAGCTCTCTCAGCTCTCTGAGCTCTCTCAGCTCTCGGAGCTCTCTCAGCTCTCTCACCTCTCGGAGCTCTTTCATCTCTGAGTTTTACCAGCTCTCGGAGCTGTCTCAGCTCTCATCTCTCACCTCTCGGAGCTCTTTCATCTCTGAGCACTCTCAGCTCTCGGAGCTGTCTCAGCTCTCATCTCTCACCTCTCGGAGCTCTTTCATCTCTGAGCTCTCTCAGCTCTCGGAGCTGTCTCAGCTCTCATCTCTCACCTCTCGGAGCTCTTTCATCTCTGAGCTCTCTCAGCTCTCGGAGCTGTGTAAGCTCTCATCTCTCACCTCTCGGAGCTCTTTCATCTCTGAGCTCTCTCAGCTCTCGGAGCTGTGTAAGCTCTCATCTCTCACCTCTCGGAGCTCTCAGTGAGTAAAGACACTGAATGTGTAAACAATGACACTGAGTTTGAATCAGAGATACCTGGTTCAATTCCTGGTGTCGGCTCCTTGTGACCTTGGGCAAGTCACTTTATCTCCCTGTTCCTCAAGCAGTAAAATCATTGATTGTAAACTCACCAGGGCAGGGACTGTATCTGTAAAACATATCTCTGTACTCTCTGTACTCTCTGTACTCGTGTAGCAGGGAGATGTAACGATAATGCCCACACTTACCTGGAGACTGGGCTGCTCTCTGAGACAGAGGAAGAGAAATTCGCAAATGCCAGGAGAATTAATGCTTGAATAAAACTATTTCCAAAGCATAAATAACTGTGAAAACCTGTTACAATAATTGAACCCTATTGTGCATTAGAGCGGAAGTACGCAAACTTTTCCCTGTGCGCACCCCTGCCTGCTCTCCTCGGCGCCTCTCGACCCCGGCGTCAAATGACTAGCGGGGTCATGTGTCGTCATGTCACCATGGTAACGTGACGTCACGTGACCCAGCGGCGTCATTTGACGCCGGGTTACCAGGACGACACGTCGCTGGAAGGGAAGGTAAGTGTATTATAGAGGCCTCGCGCGGTCCCCCGGCATTTAATTTAAATGCCTGGGGGGAGAGCGCAGGA
This sequence comes from Ascaphus truei, assembly GCF_040206685.1. Taxonomy (NCBI): domain Eukaryota; kingdom Metazoa; phylum Chordata; class Amphibia; order Anura; family Ascaphidae; genus Ascaphus; species Ascaphus truei. Next base: position 536,804,599 of record NC_134483.1, read on the forward strand.
ACTCTTTAACTGCCACACCCCCCTGAAAATCTAGCGGCCCCCAGTTTGCGCACCGCTGCATTAGAGGCAGCAAGAAATTGAAGAGCGAGCGAAGTGAAGACTTTAACTTGACTGGATGACCTCTTTGGTTGTGTGTTATCTCTCCACAGGCCAAGCGCCTCGACCGATTCTAATGAAACGTTGGCATCCTAACTTAGATCTGGCAGAAGCTTCAACTGAATCGGCACAGCCCCCATCTTGGAATTATTTTTTTTGAAGTGCGAAAAAATAAATTCAACAGTACATCTTACCGGATTCTCGATTACTAAACATTACATGTATTAATTTGCACCTTGCACTCAATTTTCGGACCGTTTGCTTGAACTGTTTCAGAGAAATTGAATATTTCAAATGACAATAAATTGGTAATCGTGGTAACAAACACCACTGCGCAACAACCACCTGTCGCTTTACTCGGGCATCGGGGTGACAGTGATAATCAATCACTGCGCAACAGGGTTTTGATTGGGTCTTCTGCGGTATCCAGGGTCAGTATAACTGGTCATACATCACGGTCTTCTTGGGAATAATGAGTTTCGTGTCTTTCTTTTTGTTTTTCAACTTTCGGACGGTTCATTGCGAATGAGATTATTACATGGAAGTGTTTTACACTTTGCGATATTTAATTAAACGTATTTCTTTTTCCAGTCGCAATAATGCGAGTTGAAGTGGTGTTCAGTATTTACATTGTTGTTTCACTAAAGGACCGTGTCTGATTGTTGTGACAGACAATAGCCGCCGGTGCCCCGACTGTCTTGGGTTATTTATTGGTTGGTGTAATACCACACAATAATGTTAGAATTTAATTGGCCAGACATGAGTTTTTAACTGAAGTTTGAGAAGACCAGGACAATTTGATGATAAAGTCCACAAATGAATGGTGCTTTGTTTTGCCCGTGTTTCATTCCATGCTACAGTATGAATCTTTGTCCTATTAGGTTTACTCGCTCATCCCACAATGCGGTATACAATATAGCACTTCTGTCATCCTCTCAGTCACCCCAGGGCCGTCTTAACATATCGGCACGCTGCGCAGTTGCCCGGGGGCCCCGCAGCATAGGGGGGCCCCCATGCGCCTGGCCCATGCGTGCCCACCATAGGGTTGCCAGGTTGCTGGGCAGAGCAAGGAGGACTGGTGTGCTGTCCCTGATTGGAGGAGAGGACAGCAGGGGCGGAGCCCACACCCCGGCGGACCAGAGACATGTTCTGTGCTGTCTGCCATGCAGGAGATAAGGTAAAGTACAATGTGGGTTGGAGGTGAGGGGATATTTAATATGTATTGGGGTGGTAGGAGTATATTTAATACTTTATATATATATCGGGGTGGTGGGGGTATATATATTTAATATATGGTGGTGGGGGTATATTTAATATGTATGGGGGTGGTGGGGGTATATATATATTTAATATATTGGGGTGGTGGGGGTATATTTAATATATATATGGGGGTGGTGGGGGTATATATTTAATATATGGGGGTGGTGGGGGTATATTTATTATGTATGGGGGTGGTGGGGGTATATTTAATATATGTGGGGGTAGTGGGGGTATATTTAATATATATAGGGGTGGTGGGGGTATATTTAATATGTATGGGGGTGGTAGGAGTATATTTTATATGTATGGGGGTGGTGGGGGTATATATATATATTTTATATATGGGGGTGCTGGGGGTATATATTTAATATTTGGGGGTGGTGGGGATATATTTAATATGTATGGGGGTGGTGGGGTATATTTAATATATATGGGGATGGTGGGGGTATATTTAATATATATATTGGGGTGGTGGGGGTATATTTAATATGTATGGTGGTGGTAGGAATATATTTTATATGTATGGGGGTGGTGGGGGTATATTTAATATATATATATATATATATATATATATATATATATATATATATATATGGGGGTGGTGGTATATTTGATATGTATGGGGGTGGTGGGGGTATATTTAATATGTATTGGGGTGGTAGGAGTATATTTAATATGTGGGGGTGGTGGGGGTATATTTTATATGTATGGGGGTGGTGGGGGCATATTTTTATATGTATGGGGGTGGTGGGGGTATATTTTATATGTATTGTGGAGGTGGGAGTATATTTAATATATATGGGGATGGTGGGGGTATATTTAATATATATGGGCGTGGTGGGGGTATATTTAATATGTATTGTGGAGGTGTGGGTATATTTAATATATATGGGGGTGGTGGGGGTATATTTAATATATATGGGGTTGGTGGGGGTAGATTTAATATATATGGGGTGGTGGGGGTATATTTAATATATGGGGCTGGTGGGGGTATATTTACTATATGGGGGTTGTGGGGGTATATTTTATATGTATTGGGGTGGTGGGAGTATATATTATATGTATGGGGGTGGGGGGGTTATATTTAATATATATGGGGATGGTGGGGATATATTTAATATATATGGGGGTGGTGGGGGTATATTTAATATATATGGGTGAAGGGGTATATTTAATATATATGGGTGGTAGGAGTATATTTAATATATGGGGGTTGTGGGTTATATTTTATATGTATTGGGCTAGTGGTGGGATATTTAATATATATGGGGGTGATATATATATATAATATCCCCCATCACCCCCATATATATTAAATATCCCACCACTAGCCCAATACATATAAAATGTGATGATTTATGATTTTATTCTGATTTTATTCTACCTGTTGTAAGTGCATATCTTACCATCGAATAGACCAATTGTTTGAACGTATTACCCTATGTTTGTCTTCTTCTTGTTTTTACTTGCGCCTAGGTCATTTTTGTTTGGATTTTCCTTTATACCAGCCCGTGGAGCGGTAGACCTTTTGGCTGCAGACTTAATCAGGGAAAGCTAGATTGTGAGGTAGTATACCCTCCTATATATGTGGTTAAATATCATTATTTATCTAATTGTGATTGCGCTTATTGTAGTTTTCCATTTTTATATATATATATATATAAGAAAAAAACAAGAAAACAGGCGCACTCATGGTGTAGTACAAGCATGTCAAACTCAAATGCTAACAAGGGCCAAATAAACAAGGTTTAAGATTAGGTGGGCCGCAAAAAAAAACAAACTTACATTTTCATAGAAACGTAGGTTTATTTAGAAAAGTACTGTGTGTGTGTGTGTGTGCGTGTGTGTGTTGACCTCACTAACCGAACCAAAAAAAAAGCCAGACGTGAATGACTTCTGAACCCATTAACCAGTGTCAGGATGCCCCCTCTTAACAATTTCCAAAGCAGCAATCCGCCTGGGATCTTACCTGATCCGGAGTCCCTCAAGGTACTATACTGGAGGGGAGGTGTTCCCTACCTGTCTTCAGATGTCTCCCGTGTGAAACTTGAGTCAGATCTGGAAGAAAGCAGAATAGGTTATTTCGTGTAGGTATAGTGCAGTTAAGATAAAACAGAGAGAGTGGGTGAGGGTGACAGACAGAGGGTGGGAGAGAGAGAGGGTGGGAGAGAGAGAGAGAAAGAGGGTGGGAGAGAGAGAGAGAGAGAGGGTGGGAGAGAGAGGGTGGGAGAGAGAGAGAGAGAGAGAGAGGGTGGGGGGAGAGAGAGAGAGTGGGGGAAAGAGAGAGAGGGTGGGAGAGAGAGAGAGGGTGGGAGA